>NC_084597.1:41992130-42134630 GCF_033807715.1 Cololabis saira
GCCGGCATTCAGGCCATGGCTTTCTTGAGCCTTAACTTAACAGCCATTAGTTCACTCCAAGAATGAAATCCATATGAACAACTTCAAATGGATAGGTCCTCTCATGTTGTATCTGCAACATGTCGGAAAGCTCCTACTAAAAAAATTTTTAAAGGGTATTTAGTATTTAATCCTCATGATGTATCATATACCCCTACTCCCTCCTGTTGAGCCATAAAAACTTCCTATGGCTCAACTTAGCCACCAGGGGGAACAACTTCCTTGGAAGCACCAGTTTGCTTCGCTCCAGACAAAGGCCTTCTGAAGTTACAGTAGCTAGTTGCAGTAGCACCTTCATTTAGCCAAATGCTTTTCTCTTCTTTGCAAGAGCATTGTTTCTAATGTCAACAGGGGATAGAGGGGGGTCAGGGCTGCCTGAGTCCTGACTTCTCCCCAGATAAGTGGCCCTCCCACTTTTTGACCTCTGCATCCTGGCAGGTCGGCAGGTCTGACTTAATGATTCTCTAGGGTCGGATATCTATGTCCCTCAGAGATCCCCCCCTCCCATCACCAGATTAGAAGGGGCAAAAACCTGGTAAATTCTGTCTCCCACCGTAGATTAGACTACAGAATTTCTCATTGAAAAACGTTCTTATTTCAACCCAAGTAGGTTATGATCTTATTAAAGTAACACACAAAAACTGTCAGTGCAGCAACTCTCCTGCAACGTAAACAGTAGTCTTCAGTGAACTTATATATATATATATATATAAACAATAAGTCATAGTCACAAAACATCGGACTTAAAGGAGCATTCTATCAAATAATGTCTTCTCAACTGTTGTTGAGCTCTATTTTCCCCAAATCAAAAAAGAAATGCCAGAAAATTGTCAGAAAATTGTCAGAAAATTATCAGAAAAATTGTCTCCAGATAAATCATATAGTCTTCAGGAGATTCCTAATCTTCTGTTTGCATGCTGCAACGCAAATGCATGCTCTTCTATGAAAACTCATAGAAGTCTTAAGAAAATTGTGGGATAAATTCCCATGTGTAAACTACACATAGACAAAAACCCACTAACATTAAACACAACTTCAGACCATCTATATGTGGGTTTGTGTATCACTGCAAATGTGTAAATTATTTATCCTCCAACTAAACTAACCAAACTCAATTGGTGCATTTCAAATTAACTCCAAAACTAAATGGTAACAACACTGATCACAAATGTACACATTTTCAGTGTGAATAGCCTAGTATGCACTCAGAGTTTTTCTTTTCTAAAAAGATTGTACAACGGGTTTGTTTCTCCTGCATACAATCCGAGTTAAATACAGTATTACAAAAGTAATCTGCAAATTAAATGATGAATTAACCCAATTTAAAACTTCTATGATTCTATGCCCTCATTCAGGGCTTAGAATGATAGAACAAACTATATTTCTCCATTTGTACGTCTCCTCCAAAAGGAGAGCTCACTTCTCAGCCTGCAGCCGCTCGTAAAGCGGAGCATGCTTTCACACACACACACAGACACAGACTTCCTCATGCTGCAGCCTGCAGCAGCCCCCACTTCTCCCAAAATCCATCCTCTCCTCACAAGTTCGCAATTTTCTTGTTTCTTCTTCTAGTCTTAAATTACTCCATTTACTTCTTTTTAAGTTCCCTATATTTCGCAAGATTTGTCTCCATTTTCTTAAGTTTGAGGACGTCTCCCCATCAATTAAGCATCTTTTGAGATTCTTTAAGCATAAGTTTCAGCTTAACCACACCTCTGCTATTTTTCGTCAGTTATTTTCTTTCCTAAGTTTCTCTCAGAACACAAGTTTCCTTTTTCAACAGTTTGGTTTTAGCCTGATCTTTAGTGAACAATTTAAATTTTTCCTCTCAATTTTGAAAACCCCAAACATTGAACAGACAGTTTTCCTGTCATAAACATCAGACAAACATTAGACAAACAATAGACAAGACGAACATTAAACAAAACCCATTAAAAAAATCATTCCAAAGAAACCTCTTCTTGTTATTCTGTCGGGTCCGAAACCCCCGTGTTGGCCTTACGCACTGCCCCAGGCATAGTATTTTTAGAGGCCCCTATGCCTTCTTATAAAAATCGTGTCCCCGACCTGCTGCCAATCACCTCTTTCACTAACCTTCTTGTTAGCACACAGAATTTCACTCGTATTTTACACAAAAATACTTCAATACCCCAGGTATTAAGTAAGAGGAGTTTTCTCACCAGTCTCCAAGTGCTTTCCCCTGGCTGGGAAATCTCGTCGTCTGGACTCTGGAACAGCGCAGACCAAATCTGGGCCCGTTCCCTAAAGTCGGAAACGCTGTCGACAGATTTTTAGATGGCCTCCTTTGACCGTACGCCGTTCCATCGCCAGAACTTGAGATCCCGGGTTTCTCTGCACCAAATGTTAGGTTAAAAAGTCATCAACATACATTAATTAACTTAGAAAAAGACACCGGAGACTTATGGAATGATTTTCAATGCCTTCTGCAGAAGGTTGGACAGAAGTCTGAGGAGCTGTAGGGCAACACGGCCCTCTCTTCGAACTCGTCAAACTTCTTCCAACTGGCTGTCTGCAGAGCTGGCGCTTTTATTCAGCAAAGGATGACAGGAATGACCATATTTGGAACAGTGAATGTATAGATGGTCAATTGACAAAAACAGGAAACAGATGGTCACACAGACATGGTAGTTGAAAAGTCACACCTTATGACTTTTCAGTTAGTAAGTAACTTATCTGTGGTGTGCAGAGCAACAGACATCCTTTTAGAATTGGTCAAGGGGGTTTTGTTGTCATGAGATGGTCTTAAACCCTTAAAGACAATGAGACGGCTGTCAGACAACCCCCCTGAGTCTCTCCAAGGAAGTTTATCTGTTTAGAGCATGTGATGGGGGTCTTGGCAAAGGTCAATTTGGGCCTCCTCCTGAACCCAGGAAATCTGGGACAGATGTGTCCATCTGACAATGGTTCATTGACAGACTGAGAAGTCAGCAGGGCAACCTTCAGTTTTAACCTCCAAAGCATGTCATGAGGATAAACAGGCAGTTTTCTCATTCTGATTATGGCAGTTTCAAAATTATAAACTTGGATTAATCTCACAGAAACACACACACAACAGAACAGGTGAAAACGGAGCAGTAGTGCAGTCGAGGGCAAAGCAGAAATCGTAGTCGGGGGCAGAAGGCAGGTCAAAATTACCGGGGCAGGAGATCAGAGTGGGGTGGAATCCAAGTCCGGGTCACAGATGGGAGTCAGAGAGACAAGCAGACAGGCAGGGTTCCGGTGCAGGTTTGCAGACGATCTGACAAGGGAGAGCTGAAAGACAGGGCTTTAAATACTGGGAGAGGTTAAGTGGAGAATGCAATACAGCTGTGCAGGTAAATCAGAGCAGAGTGGGGGCAGGTGGAGCTAATTGGATAGAGGGTCAACGGGTGGAGTGACAGGGCTCATGACAAAAACAAATATATTATTTCCCACTACATTCAAAGTGAGATATTTCAAGCCTTTATTTGTTATCATTTTGGTGATTATGGCTCACAGCTTGAAAACCCCATATAAAAAATCTCAAAAAGTTTGAATGTTTTATGAAATCAATAAACAATCTTAAAAAAGAAAATAAACAACATATCTTGCTTTGCATGTAAGACTGTGAGACTGTAATTTATTAGTTTCACCCTTTAAGTTGATTTATTGAAATAAATAGTAATACATGCTAGTATGGTTGTCTGTCTGTACAGTCATGCAAATTCAATGCTTTTAAAGCACTTTAAACTTTAAATCAAAGCATTTTGTTTTTTCATATAAAATAAATAAATGTCTATGCAGTTAAGAAGTTTTGGGGATGTTCCCTTTTTTTTGGCGCCTGCGATGCTGAAATCGGGGCGTCCCTTATTTCTATTTCTGAAAGGTGGCAACCCTAGCAACAGCAGACGTGTAATAGTAGGGAACCTGTAACTTTCCTTTAAACGTTTAGAAACCCTTTTGAGACTTTTAAAAATCTCTTTTTCCATTTCTTCTGAATCCAAGCAGAGCTTGTCACATTTGCCCTGATTGGAAACAAGCACTCCACAGTCCAACAAGCCATTTAGTTTTATTTCACTAAAGTTCCCTATATAGTTCAGGTCTCTGTCTGCTCATTAAAGGTGACCTATTATGGCATTTAATGTATATTTTAAACAGGCCTTGAATGTCTTAAAAACAATCTAAAGCTTGTTTTTTCTACATAAATCATAAATTCAGCCTGTGGGCCATGTCACTAGTTTTACCGCTTCTAACCTCTTTTTCTGCGCCTCATTTTTAGGGAAGGGGGGGGTATGATAATGAGGCTCTGCGCTGATTGGCTCCCTGAATGACGTGTAGCAGGGGAGGAGAATAAACCCTCGCTCCGCCAGAGCAGCCCGAGCCTGTAAATTATCACAACACTGAATTTTCACAAATGGCAACTTTGTTAAAAAAATAAAATATGAGTTGTATATAAATAACATTTATGCACTATTTAAGCCGGATCTACCCGGCGGATGCTGAACGCTGCCCCGGAGCCACGCCGGGCGCCCGGGAGCAGCGCGCATCACCGCGGCTTTAACGGGGGAATCTGACCGGTTCCGACCGGCCGGGACTGCAGGAACCGGCCTGGACTGGTAGCAGGGACTCCCGGGGACCGACCAGCGGAATTTCAGCCGGATCTACCCGGCGGATGCTGCGCGATGGGCGCCGCAACCCCACAGCGGGCGCACAGATCGGCTCCGGGGCGCATCCGCGGCGCATCGCCCGTTACCGGGGATCAAACCGACAGATTTGCCTGAAAATCTCGGAGGATGAAGCTGGTCCAGCCTGGGACGGACCCCCGAGGACCCAGCTCCCAAACCACCCGGGAACCTGGATGATTTAACCCGGATCCGCTCCGCCGCGGCGCCGCGTCCGACTGGCTGAAGGAAGGACCGCTCCAGCAGCGGAGAGAGCTGGTTGTGGGCGTGGTTTCAGCAGCGGAGGCTGAACCTCTGGAAATCTGCTCCCGTCGTGACGTCACGATGGGAGCAGATTTTAATCGGCTCAAAAAAAACCACCTGACACTGGGGGACTCTGTCCGGCGGGGGTCAGAGAGCTTGCAGAAATTCATGGTATTTTGTCTCCCCTGTGCTGGCAGGGTGAGGGGAGACCACTTTATATATGTTAAAACAAGAAAAAACGTGTTTTTCATAATAGGTCCCCTTTAACTGTAGACCAGGCCCAGGGGTCCGTTTCACAAAGCAGGTTTAGTGAAAACTCGGAGTCTGTTAACCCTGAAATGAGGGAAACTCTGAGTTTTCCGTTTCACAAAGGGAGGTAACTCAAACCAGAGAAAGAGGAGTAACTCTAGCCTGTTTCACAAAGAGAGTTAACTTAAGCTCTCGGTCAGTTACCGTAGTAACAGACTCTCTGAATCTAACCTGGTCGGGACCAGGTTTATATCGTGAAACCTGGAGTTTTTCTGCGTCTCCGCCCTCTTTCAGAGCCGCACGCACATTTGATTTCCTCATTCATTCAGTCAGCAGGCGAGTTTTGGCGAAGTTCTGCCGTCTGTCATTAAAAACAGAGTCAGTATATATATTAGAAGTCCATTGTCACGAACATGGCATGTCCTTTTGATGAAGTCACAATTGATGAAGGTGCAGAATGATTGCGCAGAGAATTAAATATTCGTCGGGAGATGGTTATCAGACCGCGTAGTATATTACAGTACATAGTCTCATTACAGGCAAAGCAATATATGTTAATCCTTTATTTGTTATAATTTTGATGATTGAATTGTTTAATGATTTCATAATATATTCTAATTTTTTGAGATTTTTTATTTGGGGTTTTCATAAACTGTGAACCATAATCATCAAAATTGCTTATTTTCATGCGTACTATAAACTACTTGTACTTTTACTTTTGGTACTTGAGTATATTTTTTCACAAGATACTTTTGATACTTAAGTACATTTAATGTGAGCTACTTTAATACTTTTACTCAAGTAATTTTCTTATGGGTGACTAACTTTTACCAAAGTCTTTTTCAGTTATGGTATTTCTACTTTTACTTAGTTACTTTTTTCAAATACTTTATACACCTCTGTTGAAAACACCCTCAGCAAAATTAATGTTAGACTTACTGGGTTTATTTTTGCGATTTCAGCTTCAATGTAAACTTTAAATTCAGAACGTTTTCCCTGTTTTCTTCTTGAAGTATACAGAACTGTCTCAGAAAATTAGAAGATTGTGATTTTCTGTAATGCAAGTAAAAAAACAAAAATGTCATACATTCTGGTTTCATTACAAATCAACTAAAATATTATAAGCCTTTTATTATTTTAATATTGCTGATCCCGCGACCCGGGAACGGATAAGCGGAAGAAGATGAGTGAGTGAGTGAGTGAGTGAGTGAGTGAGTGAGTGAGTGAATATTGCTGATCATGGTTTACAGCTTAAGAAAACTCAAATATCCTATCTCAAAAAATTAGAATATTCTGGGAATCTTAATATTAAACTGTAAACCATAATCAGCAATATTAAAATAATAAAAGGCTTGCGATATTTCAGTTGATTTGTAATGAATCCAGAATGTATGACATTTTTGTTTTTTTAATTGCATTACAGAAAATAAAGAACTTTATCACAATATTCTAATTTTCTGAGTCCTGTAGTTAAGGTTGCTCGGGTGTTTAAGGCTGATTTATGGTCCGCGTTACACCAACGCAGATCCTACGGCGCACCGTAGGGTGCGCGTCGCCGCGTACCCTACGCCGTAGGCTACGCCGTCGATTCAACGCAGAACCATAAATCCTGCTTTACTCGACACCGCTCAAGTCCATCCTCCTGCGCTTCTCATTTGCTGGCCAGACTCGCGGGGGGAATGTGCAGGATTCCTGCAGACATGCGCGTTCCAGCCTCTCATTGAAAGTTTGGGGAAACTCCTGCGGGCTGTTTGTCCGTGCAGCCCCAGGATGATGGCCGTGGTGCTGGGCAGCCTGGCTGCGGGGCTGCTGGCTCTGCTGTTTCTGCTCCTCCAGCTGGCTCGGGCTCGTCCCTTCCTCTGGGCAGATCTGCGCTTCTACCTGAAACTGCAGCGGTACAAGCGGGCCGTGCAGGCTCGGGTGCGCCGGGGAAACTCCACATTCCTGCACTGCTTCCGCTCCAGGGCGCAGCAGAGTCCCGGGAAAGCCTTCCTGGTGTCCCGGGAGCGCAGCCTGACGTACGGGGACGTGGACCGCCGGAGCGAGCGCTTCGCCCGGGTGTTCGGAGCCGCCGCGCGGCTGCGCAGGGGCGACGTGGTGGCGCTGCTGATGAGCAACGAGCCCGACTTCGTGTGCGCCTGGTTCGGGCTGAGCAAGCTGGGCTGCACGGTGGCCTTCCTCAACAGCAACGGCCGAGCCCGGTCCCTGCGGCACTGCGTGCTCAGCTGCCGGGCCACGGCGCTGGTGGTGGGGCCAGGTACGACCCCACACCCCCCCCCCCCCGGCCCCGGGACAGGACAGGGTGTTTAGTTTAGTTTTTTACTTTATTGTTTTGCACAGATTTAAAGATATACAGGACTGTCTCAGAAAATTAGAATATTGTGATAAAGTTCTTTATTTTCTGTAATGCAATTTAAAAAAAACAAAAATGTCATACATTCTGGATTCATTCAATCAACTGAAATATTGCAAGGCTTTTATTATTTTAATATTGCTGATTATGGCTTACAGTTTAAGATTAAGATTCCCAGAATATTCTAATTTTTTGAGATAGGATATTTGAGTTTTCTTAAACTGTAAGCCATGATCAGCAATATTAAAATAATAAAAGGCTTGCAATATTTCAGTTGATTTGTAATTAATCCAGAATGTATGACATTTTTGTTTTTTTAATTGCATTACAGAAAATCACAATATTCTAATTTTCTGAGACAGTTCTGTACACTGCAAGAAGAAAACAGGGAAAACGTTGGGAATTTAAAGTTTACATTGAAAGTGAAATCGCAAAAATAAACCCAGTAAGTCTAACATTAATTTTGCTGAGGGTGTTTTCAACAGAGGTGTATAAAGTATTTGAAAAAAGTAACTAAGTAAAAGTAGAAATACCATAACTGAAAAAGACTTTGGTAAAAGTTAGTCACCCATAAGAAAATTACTTGAGTAAAAGTACTAAAGTAGCTCACATTAAATGTACTTAAGTATCAAAAGTATCTTGTGAAAAAATATACTCAAGTATCAAAAGTAAAAGTACAAGTAGTTTATAATACGCATGAAAAGAAGCAACACAACCAAAAATTATGCTTGTTTTTTTTTATTTCACTTTCAGGTGAAAGAAATGTGGTATAAAATACAGCAAAAAAGTAAACTGTCTTTCTTGCAAAATATAATTATTAGATTATTTTAATTTGTAACAAGCTGTAATTATGTATGTATATGGATGGATAGATGGATAGATAGGGTCTTAACAGAAAGTGAGGACTTAATCAATAAACAGTAAATCTGAGTACGCAGACAGAAACTCAGAATAAGGACCAGAGGGACAATATACCAGAAAAAAGAAATGTTCTCTCACGATTTCCATGCTGAGTGGGAAAAACTCTGATTCTCCAGGGATTTTCAGCCGAGGCTGGGCAATGTGACAGACTTGAATGACGACTAAATGATTCCTAAATACACAAATATTGCAATATAATTCAACCTGACGCTGTAATATCTAAGATGAGCAGAGCCGGACTGGCGACTGGTGGGCAGGTTTGTCTTCTTCACCAGCTTCCACTGAACCTCCTGTGTCTTCTTCTGCAGATTTGGTACCTTTGTTGGAGGAGGTGCTGACGGATCTGAAGGAGGACAATGTTGACTTGTGGGTGGTGGACCACACATCACCCTCCAAGGAGTTCAACTGCTTACTTGATAAGGTGGAAAACACGTCCGTAGAAACCTTGAGTGACATCCCCAAGGTGGACATCATGTCTACCTTCCTGTTGATCTTCACCTCGGGGACCACAGGTACCGTATCAGCCCCTGAACCACCAAGTCCTTTCACAGAAACCACGTCTAAAATCATCTGAATAAGTTGTTAGGAGGAAAGAAAAGGATTGTAGTAATATTGTGTTGTTCTTGGTATCAGGTGCAGTTAAAGTTTGGTCATGTGGGATGGTCATGTGACACATGTTTACAGCGCTGAAGCGTGGAGGGAGAACTTCCCTGACACACATTTACATTTTGAAACGTAAACAGACCGATGTGGCTGCTTCCTGTCAGATTTATAGATTTAAAGGGGACCTATTATGGCATCTAATGTCTTAAAAACAAGCTTTTGATTGTTTTTTCTAAATAAATTAGAAATTCAGCCTCTAAACCATGTCTTTATCTTCCCAGTCTCTAACCTCATTATCTATGCAGGATTCTGAGTGGGCGGGGCTTTGATAATGAGGCTCTGTGCTGATTGGCTGCCTGAATGACGTGTAGCAGGGGAGGACACAAAGCCTCGCTCTGGGCAGAAGAGCAGCGGCTCCGTACACTATTAAACCGTGTCCTAACTGCATGCGATGTGAGCGAGCGTCAGCGACAAAATCAATTCCATGTCTTTATTTTCTATTGGACTGTCCTAACTGGCTGCAGAGACGCAGCGTTTTGAGCTGAACATTTGTCGGACGCCCTGCTTCTATTTTCTTTCTGTCACTCGCGCCAGAGACGTTCTATAAACGAGACCCCCCACTACGGTTGTGTTTCCTGTATCTGTGTTTCCCCACTGCCCTTTAGGAGACCGGAAGTAGGTCCTGAGTCTATTGAGTCCTATGGGAAAAGTGAACGTGAGCACAGATTATTACCAATTCCTTCGCCCCATAGTAACCTAAGTAAATATGGGACCCATTTCTCAAAAGCCACAAACCTTCTGAACATTCTGACACCAACATGGCAATTTTCAGACCGACAGATTAAGAGAAAATGAACTTTGTTTGAGACCTGTCTCTGTCTGAGCAACGCACTCTCACGAGATTTGGCTCTCATAGCTAATAATATAATATAATATAATAATACATGGCTCTGCTCAGAGTTGTCGCTCACTGCAGAACTCGTTTTCCCATCGGATAAAATGAAGTTTAAAACTAAAATAAAACTTGCTTCTTTGCTTAATAATACTGTTATTGTTATTATTGAAGTCTTTTTGGAAGGGAAAAAAAATATTAGACTGATCCCATGATCAGTGACTGGGTGGGCGACCACGCCCACTTAGGAGACAGGAAGTGTATACCATTTCATACCATTGGCAGTAACGGTAATGCGCTATCTTCTGTAGAGTATCTTTGCTCGCGTTGAAAGCCGGTTGAAAGCGCTGTAGGAAACGGTCACGGATGAGGAACGGCTGATCCAGTTAGTTGAAATGAGAAGTTATCTCTATGATTCCTCCTCATTTCACTACAAAAACCTCAATAAATATGGCAGCTGCTGGAGGGAGATGGACAGAGAGACGATGTCACGCAGTGCTACGATAGTCGGACGCTCATGCAGTTACACGGTTTTATAGTTGTGGCCGTGGTTTGCATTTTGGTTACGTCACGACGGGAGCAGAATCTTATTGGCTCGTAGATCCACATCACACTGGACGGCTCATCCGGGCGGCTGTACAGACACTGCAGAATCTGGTTGTTTCCTCCTTCTCTGAGTTGGGAGGCTGAGGGGAGACCACTTTATATATGTTAAAGCAAGAGAAAACCTGTTTTTCAGAATAGGTCCCCTTTAAATGTCCCAGACGAGGCGACAAGTACGGTTTTGACTGAAGAAGAACTGTCAACATTTCAACCTTCCCTGCCAGGTCTGCCCAAGGCCGCCCGTGTGGGCCACCTGAAAGCCATCGGCAGCATGGCCCTCTTTGACCTGTGTGGAGCCACCTCTGATGACGTCTTCTACATCACTCTTCCTCTGTACCACATGTCTGCTTCCCTCTTAGCCATCGGAGGCTGCATACACCTCGGTAAGTTTCTGCCTCGCGCTGGCCGTGCAGGGAGAGGCAGCATTGACCTCTGCGGTGCAGGCCTTTTATTTGCATAGAAACAACAACTCATCTTTGATTCTCTGCGTTATTGCAACAAAGTCTGGTCGGTGGTTCTTTCTTTTGAAAAGACATTTGGAAAGAACTGTTGCCCTGCAGCAACCGAGGGATTGGAGCAGTGTCAGGCTGTCATTTAGCAGCAGAACATTTCAGCATCTCTACCATTTACTTTCCATAAAGTAACATTTTCATGGGTTGATGGTTCTGCAAGTCGTGTTTTCCGGTAGAGATCCTGAGACTCCTGCACATCCTGAAAGTTGGCCTTTTCATGTACAGTAGTTGCAGGCCACAAGGGAACGCCCCCATATTTAAGGGAAGTCTCACTCCCTCACATGCAAAGAGGAAAAGCTGAAACAAACCAGGGAAATCCCTCCCTGCTGCTTCAACACTGACTCTGGCTGTTTTTATCTTTGTCTTTGCATCCTCTCCACCTCTTCTCTGAATCACAGGCGCGACATGTGTGTTGAAGAAAAAGTTCTCTGCCAGTGGATTTTGGAAGGACTGCTTGAAGCATGACGTGACCGTGGTGCAGTACATCGGCGAGCTCTGCCGGTACCTGCTCAACCATCCCGTGGTGAGTCGGGTCTGTCTCTTCACAGACATACAGTCAGTCCGGAAAGTATTCAGAACGCTTCACTTTTCCCACATTCTTTTATGTTACAGCCCTATTGATAATAGGAATACATTCATTTTTTTTCTCAGAATTCTACACAAAATACCCCATAATGACAACATGAAAGAAGTTTTGTTATGATTTTTGTAAATTTATAAAAAATAAAAAACTATAAATATCACCTGTGCATAAGTATTCAGAACGTTTGCCATGAAGCTCAAAATTGAGCTCTGGTTCATTCTGTTTCCACTGATCTCTCTCAAGTTGTTTCTCCAGCTTAATGGGAGTCCACCTGTGGTGAATTCAGTTGATTGGACTTGATTTGGAAAGACACACACCTGTCTATATAAGCTCTCACAGTTGGCAGTGCATGTTGCAACACAAACCAAACATGAAGTCAAAAGAATTGTCTTCAGACCTCCGAAACAGGATTGTTTCGAGGCACAAATCTGGGGAAGGGTACAGAAAAATGTCTGCTGCTTTGAAGGTCCCAGTGAGCACTGTGGCCTGCATCATCCTTAAATGGAAGAAGTTTGGAACCACCAGGAATCTCCCTAGAGCTGGCCGCCCGCCTAAGCTGAGCAATCGGGGGAGAAGGGCCTTAGTCAGAGAGGTGACCAAGGACCCGACGGTCACTCTGTCAGAACTCCAGTGTTCCTCTGTGGAGAGAGGAGAAACTTCAAGAAGGACAACCATCTCTGCAGCAATCCACCAATCAGGCTTGTATGGTAGAGTGGCCAGGCGCAAGCCCCTCCTTACTAAAAAGCACATGGCAGCCCGACTGGAGTTTGCCAAAAGGCCCCTGGAAAAAAAATCCTCTGGTCTGATGAGACAAAGATTGAACTATTTGGCATGAATTCCACGTGTGGTGTTTGGAGGAGACCAGGCACCGCTCATCACCTGGAGAACACCATCCCTACAGTGAAGCATGGTGGTGGCAGCATCATGCTGTGGGGGTGTTTTTCATCAGCAGGACCTGGGCGACTAGTCAGGATTGAGGGAAAGATGAATGCAGCCATGTACAGAGACATCTTGGATGAAAACCTGATCCAGAGTGCTGTTGACCTCAGACTAGGACGACGCTTCATCTTTCAGCAGGACAACGACCCAAAGCACACAGCCAAAATATCAAAGGAGTGGCTTCAGAACAACCATGTCAATGTCCTTGAGTTTCCCAGCCAGAGCCCAGACCTGAATCCCATCCAACATCTCTGGCTGTACACCGACGCTCCCCATCCAACCTGATGGAGCTTGAGAGGGTCTGTAAGGAAGAATGGGCAAAACTGCCCAAGAATAGGTGTACCAAACTTGTAGCAACCTATTCAAAAAGACTTGAGGCTGTAATTGCTGCCAGAGGAGCTTCTACAAAGTATTAAGCAAACGTTATGAATACTTATGCTCATATGATTTCTAGTTATTTTTCTTTTTAATACATTTACAAAAGTCGCATCAAAACTTCTTTCATGTTGTCATTATGGGGTGTTTTGTGTAGAATTCTGAGAAAAAAAATGAATTTATTCCAATTATCAATAGGGCTGTAACATAAAAGAATGTGGGAAAAGTGAAGCGTTCTGAATACTTTCCGGACTGCCTGTAGTTCCTGTTGATTGAAGCGTTTCACACCGGAGGCGTTTGTAAGGCGTGCAGCTGCTTCACACGAGTGAAGGAAGCCGGAGTTGGTGGGTGTTCAGCTGCAGAGCATCCAGGACTGAGAGGAGAAGGAAAAGCCCAAAAAGGCACTGATTGTTAAATCTTATTTTTAGTGATGCACCGAAATGAAAATTTGTGGCCAAAACCGAAAATAATAATAAACACTTGGCCGAATACCGAATAATACTGAACAATGCTTCTTTGTAGTTTTTAATTTATTTTGCCAATTTTTTCACCATTGCATAAATCAAATAAATGTGCAGTGAAATACCCGTCAGTCACAATTTGTCTTACTTTACTTATTGTATTTTTTCTCATAATCCTTTTTCATTTTCTCCCGTTCAAATCCAGTTAATCGGGTCGTGGTGGGGCTGATCTCTGCAGTTTGAAGCCTTGTATAATAATTGTAAAAATCTGGGTTATTTTCTTGGAGGATCTGGTCATATCAGACAGTGAGTTTTCTCCACCACATCGGTAGTACGGTTCCTTTTCTCTGCTGTGCATCCCGTCACCGTCTCCATCACCAAGCCGTTTCCCAAATTCAGCTCAGCCTGGATCATTTCTCGTGTTTCTGCTTTTCCCCACATCCAAGTAATGATCTGACATGCTGACATGTTTGCTGCATTTAACACCACACGCTGTTCGCTGTTTGATTTCGTCATCACACGCCGTTATTAATTGTTCGTTTTTTTCCACTGAAAGTGTTTTTTTGCTATTTTCGGCCAAACAATTTCGGTTACCGAACATTCGGTGCATCACTACTTATTTTCTTGCTGAAAGTCTTTTTTTGTAACCAACTTCATTTTATTTGTGAATGTACGTCCATTTTTGTATTTCACATCCAAGCGGCTGGACGGTAAAGCTCTCGGCTCTGTGTAACGCCACGGTAACAATCCTTTTTTTTTTTTTTAATATATTTTTATCCAGATTTTTTCCCATTATATGTGGGTGCTCCTACCTAAGCTACAGTCCTGGGCATTGCTCCCTCTACCAACCCCGGGAGTTCCTGCACTGAGCTCAGGTCTCCTCGTTAACCTGAGGAGTGAGCAGCAGCAGCTTCTTTTCAGCAGACAGGGTGAGGTTTCTCCGGCCGGACGTAGCGCGTGGAAGGATCACGTTATTCCGGCCGGATCCTGGTTGGCCAGAGGGGGCATGTGTAGCCCAGGACTGCTGCATGTTTTTGTGAGGGTAGCTCACATTAGCTACCCAAGGGAACACGGGGAGAACATGCAAACTCCACACAGAAAGCCTTTCTCCAACCCCACCCAGGGTGTGGGTGCTGAAGTCATGGGGGAACTAACACGCACTTCAGCGCCCACAGCGTCCCCGGCGGGAATCGAACCCAGAACCTTCTTGCTGTGAGACGGCTGCACTACCAGCTGCACCACTGTGTACCGCGTTACCCCTCGGTAACAATTCTTTCTGGAAAACACATGTCTGGGTGGGCTGCATTGCTGTTCTGTTGGGGACAGGTCCAGACTGGAGCCAGACCAGTGCAGGACCCTCCTCTTCCTCAGCGGGGCCTCTATAGCATCTTCTCTGGTGGAAAAGTGCTTGGAGGTCCCTAGGAGACATTGGATGTTGAAGGCAGTTTTGTTGGCCTGTTTATCAGGGGCCCCACCACATCACCCCCTACAATCACAGGACCCCGGCCTCTGGACTCTGGATAGTCTGTTTCATCTTTGGTCCAGAGCACAAGGTTCCAATTTTTTCTGTAAAAGCTGTAAAGAACCAGTTTGTCTGTTTCCATCTCCGATGACTCAGAGTCCAGAGATGAGCCTCTACCTCCAAAGCCGTGTTTTTGTGATTGACGACAGTTTCCCGGACGTTTGGCCTTCTCACCTGCTTATATGAGCGACTGAAGATAGAAATCAGCCAGAGCCGTTTCCTTTATAGAGCTGCTCACATACGTTGTGTTTCAGAAACGTCTTCTATATTTTGTAGGTTTTGTACAAAAAAAAGAAAAGTGACCCAGTAATATGTGTTTTTTTTTTAATCCAAGGTTTTAATGTTCCTAATTTTGGGACCTGGAAAGAGCCTGGCGACATCTGTTCAGAGGTGGAAAAAGTACAAAAATATTGTACTTAAGTAAAAGTACAGATTTTCTGCTTGAAAATTACTTAAGTAAAAGTACCCATTAAGAACATTACTTAAGTAAAAGTATAAAAGTACCTCAAATTAAATATAATAAAGTACCAAAAGTACATGGTGTAAAATGTACTTAAAATTAAAAGTACAAAATTCTTTTCAAAAGGATTGCAAAGAAATGAAGTCCCAACATTGTCATGCTGTCGAAAGTGGCTTTATTCCAATAATTTGCTTACAACTCTAAATAATGGTGATATTATTCTGACCCCTTTAGTGTTTGTCTCCATTACCCCATTTTAATTTCTCCCTTTGCTCATCACTGCTGCTGTACCCCATTGGCCCCGCTGACACTGACAGTGACAGTGACTGACAGGTTAAGTTATTACATTAATCAAACCCATTTAAATCTTCATCCTCCGTTTCTGCATTCATCCAAGCCTGATCGCGCTGAGACCGGGAGAACTGATCAATGAGACCGGGAGAACTGATCAATGAGAACGGGAGAACTGATCAATGAGACCGGGAGAACTGATCAATGAGACCGGGAGAACTGGTCAATGAGACCGGGAGAACTGATCAATGAGACCGGGAGAACTGATCAATGAGACCGGGAGAACTGATCAATGAGACCTGGAGAACTGATCAATGAGACCGGGAGAACTGATCAATGAGACCGGGAGAACTGATCAATGAGACCTGGAGAACTGATCAATGAGACCGGGAGAACTGATCAATGAGACCGGGAGAACTGGTCAATGAGACCGGGAGAACTGATCAATGAGACCTGGAGAACTGATCAATGAGACCGGGAGAACTGATCAATGAGACCGGGAGAACTGATCAATGAGACCGGGAGAACTGGTGCGCGCTGCGACGGGCAGAGCCCGCAGCTCTCTGGCTGCTGAGCAGCCGAGTCATTTTCCATGCCGTGAAATGATGCCGGCTTTTGCAAAAGCCCGAACAACAGTCCAACCCAGCAGACACGTCAGCCCACGCATCTACAATCCTTCAACAGTAAACGGCGGAGCCCGCCGCCCGAGCTCGATACTTGTCGGTCCTTGACGCGACGGCGGTTCCTCCAGCCTTCCGGCCGCCTCTGCGGCGCAGATCCCCCAGGAGCTGAGGCTCCTTCTCGGTATGGAGGTCGAGTCGCCCCGTCCGTGCTGTTCTCACGGCAATAGCCTACATTTAATGTAAGACTTTAATTTGTAGCGAGTAACGACGTGTCCAATTTTAAAGGAACCGTCTGTAAGAAATGGCCAAAACTGGTACTGCAGTCACTTTCAAAATATTGTTGAGCGGCGTGTACCCTCCCCCTCCTCCCCCCGACCAGAGGTTGCCAGGTAGGCTGCAGAATGCAGCAGGAACGTAGGCTGCCATGGCTGCGATAATTAGAGCTGAGCTGGCAACCCGGATGCCGAAACAATACTGACTTGGTGATTGGGAGATAGGTGGAGGGTGGAGCTTCAGAAACAATACTGACTTGGTGATTGGGAGATAGGTGGAGGGTGGAGCTTCAGAAACAATACTGACTTGGTGATTGGGAGATAGGTGGAGGGTGGAGCTTCAGAAACAATACTGACTTGGGGATTGGGAGATAGGTGGAGGGTGGAGCTTCAGAAACAATACTGACTTGGTGATTGGGAGATAGGTGGAGGGTGGAGCTTCAGAAACAATACTGACTTGGTGATTGGGAGATAGGTGGAGGGTGGAGCTTCAGAAACAATACTGACTTGGTGATTGGGAGATAGGTGGAGGGTGGAGCTTCAGGACAAAACAAAAAATGACAACATAAACATCAGTTGAGGGCTGCAACTCCTCTTTTTAAACTGGAATATCCTGGCTTGAGTGCTGTTGTCAGTGACATAAGTATTTGAAATGAACATGATTTTTAAATGTCTGTTGACATATCGGGGTCATTTTATGATTCGTTTTATTATTGCTCTTACATACAGCTCCTTTAAATATAGCGGATTAAAAGTACGATTTTTTTCCTTGAAAATGTAACGAAGTAAAAGTAGAAGTACAGAAAAATAAAAGTATCAATAAAAGTACAAATTCTCAAAAATCTTAAGTACAGTAACGAAGTACTTGTACTTCGTTACTTGACACCACTGCATCTGTTATTGTCCTTATTGTGTATTTTATTCCCCAGGATTGGAAGATGGATGTCAAGTCTGTATCTGTTGAAGTGACAGATAAGGACAATTAAAAGAAGGGAAGTGTTGCTTTGAAACTGAGTTGAAGGTCCTTCCCTGCCTCCAGGTTCCGGAGGAGAAAGCTCACTGTGTCCGGCTGGCAGTCGGAAGTGGTCTCAGGTCGGATATCTGGAGGAAGTTTAAGGCGCGCTTTGGGATCAGTCACATCCGAGAGGGTTACGGCATGACGGAGACCAACGTGGGCTTCCTCAACTACACCGACGAGGTCGGGCCCATTGGACGTGCCAGCTACTTCAACAAGGTCAGCAGGGAAACCTTCACATACTGCACCCCAACCTCAGTTAGACAGTAACTTCAAGTCCAATGTATTTTGATTCTGTCCTCAGAGCCTCGTGTTGATGCGCTAAAGGGTCACATGAAGGTCAAACCTATCAGCACACCTTAGACAGGTGTGTTTGTTGGTGGTAAAGCCAGGCTTAACCAGCCAATAAGCCCCGGGACTGGGCAACTCTGCACCACCACAACTGTATGTGCACTGCAAAAACAGGAATATTTGTCTTATTTCTAGTTAAAATGTCTCATTTTTAGTCAAAAAATCTCATTACACTTAAAGCAGCATGTAACTTTTCCACCTTAATCTAATATTTCATCATCATCATTATGATGGTACATCAACTTCCAACAGGTTTAATGAACCTCTGTCATGGTCTGAGGGGTCTGTATCGCCTTCACTGGCACTATGTAACTTTGAGGAGCATGGTAGGAACCCTGCCACACTAAAAAACTACACATTTTTACGGCTTTGACTGATTTACGGCATACGTCACTTCCCCCTCCTTCCCGATTCGCCGAGACAAAAATGGGCTGGGCTTTGAGCGCAGAGCTCCGTAGAAGCTGGTAACCCGTTGCTGTGTTGTGGCTGCAGCAGCTCCACACAACAGATGTGGGGAAAAGATCGCTAATGGTTTACCTTTTCACCGCTTTCCTGCTCGGAGGCAGAACCACGGAGGCCGGCCAATTATCTGAGATAACAGAGTAAAAGAGTCGTCGGCTCGGTTGGATCGCGGCTGTAACGACCAAACATAACGTTCCCCAGTACCACAAACTAACACAGACGGGCGTCGCATCATTCATACGGGTTTTATTCCTCACTTCTCCAGCTAAATGCAGTTGCTGGCCAGCTCTCTGCAGTGCAATTAACCCCAATCTTCAGATAAAACTAGTTTGTTGAGGAAAAAATATTAACTCTTATTCGTAGCTGCAGAGGAAAAAAATAATCTCACGAGGAAAACAAAAATATTGCTCACGCCTCGGAGCCTCTTCAGCATAATATAGCAGTCAAAAAAAAGAAAAGAGAAGTAAGAGGGATACAAAACATGTACTGTATGTTGTACTATTATACAAATTTATTGAAACACATGGCGAGTAAAACATTTACCAAACCAGCTGCCAAACTCCTAAACAAGGTAGTAAGACGTGGGTTGTGCAGAACTGCGGCAGTAAATCCTTCTAAAGAGTGCAGCTCCGACCAGGAGCTCCACTCTTTAGTAGTGATCTCATATGGATCCAAACCGTTAATAATCATTATTTTCTACAGAACGATAAGAGTTCTGTAGACTCTTATCGTGAATGGAAAGATATTCTAATAGTATATAAAAAAGCCATTCGCAAAGCAAGAACAGCTTATTATTCAACGTTGATAGAGGATAACAAAAGTAACCCACGTTTTCTGTTCAGCACTGTAGCCAGGCTGACAAAGAGTCACAGCTCTGTTGAGCCGTGTATTCCTGCAGCTCTCAGTAGTGAAGACTTTATGAGCTTCTTTAACAGTAAAATCACGAGAATTAGAGAAGAAATCAACCAGCCGGTTGTGGGCGTTTCTTCAGCTTTAGCGACTTCCCTAGGCTCTGACTTGTCTCTAGACTGTTTTGATCCTATAGACCTCCCTGAGCTGACCTCACTCGTTAATAGAGCTAAGTCTACCACATGTATGTTAGACCCCATCCCGACTCGACTATTCAAAAATGTTTTTTCTCTTATTGGTGTGACAATACTGGACCAAATCAACCTATCCCTAAGCTTAGGATATGTACCACAGGTTTTCAAAGTGGCAGTAATTAAACCTTTACTTAAAAAACCTTCCCTTGACCCAGACACCTTAGCTAATTATAGGCCAATTTCTAACCTTCCATTTGTATCTAAAATTCTGGAAAAGGCAGTTTCAAGCCAGTTATGTGACTATTTGTATAGAAATGATCTGTTTGAAGTCTTTCAGTCAGGGTTCAGAATGCATCATAGCACAGAGACAGCACTGGTTCGAGTTACGAATGACCTTCTTATGGCCTCAGATAAGGGATTAGTGTCCATATTGGTTTTACTGGACCTCAGTGCTGCTTTTGACACTATAGATCATGGCATTTTACTGCACAGGTTAGAGCATGTTGTTGGGATTAAAGGGACAGCTCTATGTTGGTTTAAATCATATCTATCTGACAGGTTCCAGTTTGTTCATGTACATGAGGTTTCTTCAGAACAGTCGAGGGTCTGTTATGGTGTTCCGCAGGGTTCAGTGCTAGGGCCAGTCTTGTTCAGTTTATACATGCAGCCGTTGGGAAGTATAATCCAGAATCACGGCATACACTTTCATTGTTATGCTGATGATACGCAGCTCTACTTGTCTATGAAGCCGGATGAAACAGAACCGTTAGTTAAACTTCAGGCATGTCTTAGGGACATCAAGGACTGGATGTCCAGAAATTTCTTGCTTCTAAATTCAGATAAAACAGAGGTTATCATTCTTGGTCCAGAGCATCTTAGGAAGGGATTAGATGGTGTTGCGATGGCTTCCAGTGCAACTGTGAGAAACCTTGGTGTTATTTTCGATCAGGATTTGTCGTTTAAACCATATGTTAGTCAGGTTTGTAAAATAGCGTTTTTCCATCTCCGTAATATTGCAAAAATTAGGAAAATCCTCTCGCAGAGGGATGCAGAGAAACTAGTTCATGCGTTTGTATCTTCTAGACTGGATTACTGTAATGTGTTGTTAGCAGGATGTCCAAGTAATTTGCTGAATAGGCTCCAGCTGATCCAAAATGCAGCAGCACGAGTACTGACAGGAATTCGCAGGAGAGACCACGTCTCTCCAGTGTTAGCGTCGCTCCATTGGCTACCTGTAAAATTCAGAATTCAATTTAAAATTTTATTACTTGCATATAAAGCCCAAAACGGCTTAGCTCCGCAGTATTTACAAGATTTGATAGTACCTTATGTTCCTGGCCGAGCTCTCCGCTCCCAGGGTGCAGGTTTACTCGTAGTTCCTAGAGTATCTAAATGTAGATTTGGAGGGCGGGCGTTCTGCTATCAGGCACCATTACTTTGGAACCAACTTCCAATCTGGGTTAAGGAGGCTGACACCACCTCCACCTTTAAAACTAAACTTAAAACCTTTCTGTTTAGTAAAGTTTATAGTTAGTGTTTAGTAAACCTCTAGCTGGTGTTGGTAAATCTCTAGGTAGTGTAAACTTTAGTGTGTTAGAGTCAGTAGTCATAGTCGCAGCTATAGAACAAAACTATAATAGTTAGTCTCAAATATAGCTTCGCGGTAGATATGCTGCTATAGGCTTATGCTGCAGGGGGGCACCGACATGATCCGCTGGGCGGTGCCTCTCACCCTTCTTCTCCTCTCCTTTTCCCTGCCTCTCTTCTCCATTACCATTTTTATTTATTATAAATATCTCATAGCTATCATTTTTGTCCATTGTTCCTGTAGTTTCTTGTGCCGGCCCCCCTTTTTTCTCTTTTGTGTATGTTTGCAGGCCGGAGCCTCAGGAGCTGCGTTCTGGCCTGTGTTCCCGGCCCTCCCCCCCCTCTGGTCATCCCATTGCTTCTTCCACCTGCCTACGTGGATGTCTGCTGTTGCTGCTTCCGCCTGCCTGCACCCCCCCCCCCTCTGGTCATCCCGCTGCTGCTTCCACATGACTGTTGTGTGCTGCTGATGCCCCCCCCCCCCCCCCTCTGGTCATCCCGCTGCTGCTTCCACATGACTGTTGTGTGCTGCTGACGCCCCCCCCCCCCCCCCCCACCTCTGGTCATCCCGCTGCTGCTTCCACCTGCCTGCTGTGTGCTGTCGACGTCCCTGACTCCCCCAGTCTGGCCTTCGGCAGGAGGGTCCCCCCTTATGAGCCTGGTCCTGCTCAAGGTTTCTTCCCTCCTAAAGGGGAGTTTTTCCTTGCCACTGTTTGGCTTAAGGCTTTTCTCCCACTAAGGGAGTTTTTACCTGCCATTGTTTATATAATAATTGCTCGGGGGTTTATGTTTATGTTTATGTTTATGTTTATGTTCATGTTCTGGATCTCTGGAAAGCGTCTAGAGACAACATCTGTTGTATTAGACGCTATATAAATAAAATTGAATTGAATTGAATTGAATTATTTTCTCCATATACCGTTCCCTGGCTTCCTTGTTTAAGGTATCCCGGTAAATTCCAGTTCCTTTCCAGCAGTTTAACATCTTTTTTTTGCGTTCACTCGGTGAAACAGAAAAGTCCGTCCCGTCTTCATTCACTATCAAAACAAATGCAGCGACAGGGACAGGAGTTTTCCGGCAGTACGCGCTGGTGCTCATGGGAAATGAAGTGTTCTTTCTGGTAAAGCACTACCGCTTTTGTCCAAAAGATGCCGCCAAACTCAGAAAAGCTGAAAGTTACGTTGTGCTGCTTTAAAACAAGAGTCATTATCAGAAAAATAACTTTTTTGACAATTTTCACCTGTTTCAAGTAAATTTTCACTTGAAATAAGTAGAAAAATTAAGTAGAAAGAAAAAATAAGTAGAAAGATTTTTCTACTTATTTTAAGTGAAAATCTACTTGAAACAGGTGAAATTTGCAGTTTTTTCCAGTGATGAGTCTTGTTTTAAGTGTAATGAGATTTTTTTGACTAAAAATGAGACATTTTAACTAGAAATAAGACAAATATTCTTGTTAATATTTTGAGTTTTTGCAGTGTGTTGTTGAGGTTAGATTGTCCCGACACGAACAACAACCAAACAGCAGTCTGAGCTGCAGGTTCTGCTGGGAAAGCCCAAACAAAAGAGGCTCTTATACTTTCACCACATACAGAGGGGTTGTTTTCCAGAGGAAATAAAAGACTACAAACATTCACTTAGCCTATAATTTGTTTTTGATGGTTTACTGGGGGCTGTAACTCCTCAGTCAGACTGGACACCACCAAGTCAAAGTTACTGACGTTGCTCCTTTTACAGCTTTCTGCTGCTTTTGATCTGGTGAGATACGACCCAGCGACGTGTGAGCCGGTCCGAACCAACTGTGGAAGATGCATACGAGCACAAACAGGTACATAAGACATTGCTGTGGTCATCTTTCGGTACATCTGTAGAGAACATGCGCAGACTAAGTTATGCACCTCTGCTGGGCGCAGGCGAGCCAGGGATCCTGGTTTCTCCCCAGACTGGGATGAACCAGTTCCTGGGCTACGCTGGGAACAAGGTGCAGTCTGAGAAGAAGCTGCTCAGGGACGTCTTTGAAGCCGGGGACGTCTACTTCAGCACGGGAGACATCCTGCTCCGCGACCACAGGGACTTTCTGTACTTCCGGGACCGCATCGGAGACACGTTCAGGTAGCATTTCACATTCCGTATAATTAAAACTGCAACTGGGGGGGTTGGGGGGTGGGATGTTCCAACCATCAGCTGAGCTGCAGCTGCTTGTGGATGTATTTTAACTGCATCTAATTTCCCCTCCGCCAGGTGGAAAGGGGAGAACGTGTCCACCACAGAGGTGTCAGAGGTTGTGGGTCTTCTGGATTTCATCCAAGAGGCCAGCATCTACGGCGTCTCCATACCAGGTCTGTTGAGTTATGTCTATGATCTATAACAGAACTGGCGAAGTCAGGCAACCTGGTCTGATGTGCGAATGTCTTTCTGGTTTTGTCATAAAGTTGTGAGCTACGACTGTTAACGCCTTGTTACAGGGGTTTAGATGTATTCATCTGAATATCTCTACAAAAGAAAATACACACTTCAGCCAACTTATAACTTACACGGCTCAGTTTTAATATGAAACAGAATTCATTGTTTTTGGACATTAATCAGTGGGGTCTCTCCCAGTCTGGACCAGAAAAAGACATGTTTGTCGCTCCGCAGATGACTGTTCTGTTGACTCCTCGTGACTGGAGTCAAACATGGCAGGACAGAGTCTGTCCTCCTGCAGACGGTGTCTGAAAGGTGTTTAACTCGGGCTGAGCGTGTCTGCTGCGTACGTCCTTCCAGGTTCAGTGTTGTGCAAGTTCACGTTCATAGTTCACCATTTTCACTTTGAACTAGTTCAAATTCAGTTAATTTCAATATTTTTAGGTGAGAAGTACGAATGAAACACCCCCCTATCCTAAAACTGTTCACTGTATACAATCATGTCCTGGTGGCTTTTCAACTTCACTCAGAGGCTGTAAATCTCCAACATTGTAGTCCATTATCAGTGTTTCTACCTGTTGCAGGTAAATCAACCATGAAAGAGCAGCAGTGGGACTGGGGTCTTTCCTGATGACTTTGTTTGATTGTCAAGGACTTGCAGATATTTTCTCACACTGGACGGATGCTTTAACTCCACATGACGTTTACAATGTGAAGTTGACGAGGCAGACGCTCTGACTTGTTTTCTCAGCGCAGCTGGAAATAATTTGCACAGAAAGGTTATATTTTTACCGTCGGGTTCTTTGGGAGACGATGTGTAAAATTCCTGCAGATAATGATAGGGATCATCATCTATGTCTCGCTGCGTCTGCATCGTCTCTCTCTTCACTGGTCATGTAAAGATGCACCGGGCTCGGGCTGCCGTTGCCATGGAGCTGGTGCCCGTTGCTATGCTGGTGTGTGCACTGCATTGTGGGTAATGTAGTGTGAAGTCGTCGTCTCGTCGAATATTTTAAATGTGGTGAAATGTATTCCATAATAATTGGACCTAAACAGTGAAGCTTAAACTGAGCTTGAACAAATCCAAGTTCAAGTTCTTTATTTGCATGTATGTTGCGTGACCCTGCAAAGGATAAAAGCGAGTATAGATAATGGATGGATGGATGGATGGATGTTGCGTTCAGTTCAATGTTCTCAAAGAAATGAACGTGTTCAATGAACGTGTTCATTTGAACTCGTTCATGCACAACACTGTCCAGGTTACAGCAGAACAAGTTTCCCAGCACAGTTTCTTGCATTTACTTTCATGTCTTTGCAGACAGTGTTAACCCAAGTTAAAGGGGACCTATTATGAAAAACAGGTTTTCTCTGTCTTTAACATATATAAAGTGGTCTCCCCTCAGCCTGCCAACTCAGAGAAGGAGGAAAGCAACCAGATTCTGCAGTGTCTGTACAGCCGCCCGGATGATCCGTCCAGTGTGATGTGGATCTACGAGCCAATAAGATTCTGCTCCCGTTGTTACGTAACGACGGGAGAGATTTCCATAGTTTGGCCTCCGATGTGTGAAACCACTCCCACAACTAACTCCACCGGCCGGAGCTTCTGCCATTTTTTGGTAGCGGTGTATCGCGTCATTCAGGCAGCCAATCAGCACAGAGCCTCATTATCATAGCCCCGCCCACTCAGAATCCTGCATAGATAATGAGGTTAGAGAATGGGAAGATAAAGACATGGATCAGAGGCTGAATTTCTAATTTATTTAGCAAAAACAATCAAAAGCTTGTTTTTAAGACATTCAAGGCCTGTTTAAAATAGGTATTAGATGCCATAATAGGTCCCCTTTAAGTTTCATTTTATTTGTTAATGTGCATGCACCTTTTGCATATCAGGCTTGCAACATATTACACATAAACTTGATTCTGGTGGACAGGCAAGCTCCGCTTGATCAATAAATGTGTGATTAAAATCCTGGAAACCTTTTATGACCGAGACCAATGGGGATCATCCTGACCGTTATCAGCAGCCGGCCCAGACTCAGGATCAGTGTCCGAGGCAAAGCTCCTCAACTTCCGTGAGGGCTGCATTAACTCAGAAAACTGTCGTGGAAAAATGTATCAACACCTATGTATAATATGTTTGAACCACTAGGTGACCATCTGCACTGAAACTGAATGCATTTAGATTACCAGGAATAAAGAATTGAGAGATGATCCAGATTTCAGTAGATTTCATGTAAATGGGTCAGAACATACATAAGGCGTCTCAAAGTAGGAAATGACCCAGAACAAGGGATGAGTAAACATTACAATTCTGATAAACAGGTCATTGTGACACCAGAGCGACTCGTTCAGAGCAGAGAAGTCAAGTAACAAAGTACAAATACTTCGTTACCTTACTTAAGTAGAAATTTTGGTTATTTATACTTCACTGGAGTAATTATTTTTCAGACGACTTTTTACTTTTACTCCTTACATTTTCATGCAATTATCTGTACTTTTTACTCCTTACATTTTAAAAACAGCCTCGTTACTCTATTTCATTTGGGCCTTTAATAAAAACTATCCAGTTAAATTGCTCCATCCGGATAGAGTGAATTTGGTTGTGGTTGTTTCAGATGTTCTTGTCCAGTTTTGTTCTTACATCCGTTCCCTCAGATTCCTGCAACTAAACTTGGATGTACATTCCAATAAAGGTTAGGATAAATGATAACATGAACATGAAGTTTGACTTTTTGCACCATTACAATACTTATAGGCAACTAGTCATCATATCTCCTGCTCTCTGAAACACATGTTAATGCTCAATAGTACACATATATGCTTCTTTAATATATTTGCATTATACTAAGATACATTCATTTTCAATGGCTTTTGTCCTTAATGGCTTTTTTCCCCCTTACATTACTTTTACTTTTATACTTTAAGTAGTTTTGAAACCAGTACTTTTATACTTTTACTTGAGTAAAAAACTTGAGTTGATACTTCAACTTCTACAGGAGTATTTTTATACTCTAGTATCTATACTTCTACCTGAGTCATGAATGTGAATACTGAAGACACCTCTGGTTCAGAGACAAAATATTAGTCTGCACACTTTTTTTGAAAGCAAAAAAAGCTACAACAGTTATTCTGTACTGTTTCACCACTTTATACATGTTTTCAGGAAATAATGCCTGCAACTTTTCATCATTTGAGATCATCAGTATCAGAGCAGCTTTTAGGTGTTGTCAGAAGGAATGAAAACATTTAAAAGAGGTTTAAAAACTTCTTTTGGGGGGATGTTTTGCAGGCCTGAATCCCCAAAGTGCATGTATGATTACAAATGAAAGGAAGTTATCTTGCTCTCTCGGCCTGTGCTTTCCCTTCCGTGGCCTGAACTGCTGGATGTCCTGAATAACAATGAGCCAAGTGTCACGTAAGGCTTTTCTTCCCATCTGTGTGTGCAGGACACGAAGGCCGAGCAGGTATGGCTGCCGTTGTGATAAAGCAGGGCCTCACCTTGGATGGAAGGAAGCTCTACGATCATTTAGTGGAAACACTTCCTGCGTATGCCTGGCCCCGCTTCCTCAGGATACAAGTAAGCCACCCGGGTGTTTCTAAACTTCCAGACATTGTGAAGCGTGAGCTGAACTCGTTGATTTGCTTTGCTTTCAGACGTCTCTGGATGTGACGGAGACATTCAAGCAGCAGAAGCTGAAGCTGGTCCAGGAAGGCTTCGATCCTGACGTCGCTCCTGATCCTCTGTACTTCTTGGACGTCTCTCGGAAAGACTTGATTCTCCTCACAGCAGATCTGTATCAGGACATTGTGTCTGGAAAGACCCGTTTATGAAGTCTTCGGGAGGTTCCTGCAGGTTTTTAGACAGTATTTGTATCCTTGTGTTCATGTTGCCCATTAGTGTTGTATATGAATATGTGACCAGTTCAGCAGTGACGAGAACGGAAACATGTCCGTGTAAACCTGGTTCCTGCTCTCATAGACACCACTGAGACGTTCCGCCAATCACTATTCCACTTCTTCTCAAGATGTAGAAAAGATTGTACTTAACACCGTCCTGCAATTATCAAAGAAGCAGCTCCAGCTTTATTCATGAATCTTACTTCATATCCTCTGCAGGTGCGTTTGGTTGGAGTTACACCATCAACTAATGTACTAATGTAATGCTGGTTCTCTCAGGGGGGTGTCATTACTTTCTACTCAAGGAAATGAGTGGCTGTGTGTGTGTGTCGGGGGGGGGGGGTATTTTCAGGAGCAGCTATATTTTCAGTATAACGGTTGTTTGTTTCTGCAATCATATATTGAACTGATCTTCCGTCTAACTCAGAATGCACACTGACAAAGTCTCTGTGTTCAGCCGACTCTTCACTACGCAACATTTTTTCTGCACTTGTTAACAGTGATGACTGTAAATCAGGAGAGATCTAATAAGAAAGTTCTTACAAGTCTACTTTCTCACAACATGCCGTTGTTTAGTATTAACAATTCATTCTGGTTTCGTTGTGGTGGATGCAAACAGCAGAAAACATCCCTTTTCTACTTGTGAAACTTGAACAATGTGAATAAATATAGTTATCAGCTCATGAAAATGTTACATTTTAGGTCTCATCTACACCCATCAAGACCACCAACACTACGAAAGTCCTTCTCATATTTACATGATAGGTTTAACCCGATGTTTAAACTGGTTCTGCAAGCTTGATTGTCTCAGACTGTTGGACGTTAAAGGAACTGAACCAGTGATGCAGAAGCTTGTTAGTAAAATTCTGCAAAGTATTAGACAACGAATTTTCTAGCATTTGTATAACAAGTTTAACACTTTTTTTAAAAAGAAATATAGAAGTATTAGATCAGACACAATCATAAAGGAAAATATGTTACAAATTTGGCAATAATTTTCTAATGTCCTACAAAGTTCAGAGTTGAAGAGGAGACAAACAACATTCCAGAGATGAATTAGTCTCCAAATGTCTGCAGTGATTACTCATCTGAACATGTTCCAACAGTGAAGAGAATAATGTCTTTACTATAAACATTATTACTGTTTTTCTTTTTTTCAGGATTTAACTGTAATTGATTTTGTTTTTTTGTTTGTTTGTAGGTTTGTCAGTTTTACAGATTTTTTTTTTTCACATCTATGGTCAAATTAGAATTCCTTTATTAATTTATTATCAGATGTTTATTTGCTGGTTGAACTGGAATTAAAGATAGAATGTGTTAACACACTGGGTTGTGTGTGTGGGTCTTTGTGGATGGATACACCCTCACACACATAGCCACACAACTTTTTTTCACTGAACTTTATTTTTCACTTTAACAAAAACATGTCCATCTTCTCCAGACTAATCGTGACATCTGTTGCTGTTGTGAAGTGGTTTCCAAGCGTAAGGGGGAATGGAACTATCCACCAAAATCAGTTTTTAAACAAAATTAGGCAAGAAGCAAACAATATTGATGCAGAATTCTAAGTTGTAGTATAATATGTAAAAAAAAAAAAATAGGAAATGAATTGTTAACTGCATGTACTTTGTGTACATTACATCTGCATGGATATACAAACAAATACATAATAAAGTAGGTTTTGTTGTTTTATGTTTTGTCATTTGTGTAACTGTTTTGTCCCTCCTGTCATACGATACATGTCGCCTGTTCGGTCATTCAGTGTGATGTTGTGTTCAAGTTGCTTGGAATTTAGAATTTATCTACCGAAACTACTTAAATGGACCTCGGCTAGTGTGATGCACACATTAAAAAAGTTCAGGGCTCCCTTACTTTTCTTTTTGTTTCAATTTCAACAAAAAAGATCAGCTATACAGTTAACTTCAGTAAATAAATGAGCGACTAAGACCCACTTAGGCAGACTACTTTGTCTCACAACATAAAGACTTTAAGTTAACGAGGTCAGTTGGGAGAAGTAGAACTTGTACATACCGATTTCCAAGTTCTTACTGGGGGCAACTCTTACAGCGGTTTTATTTTCTAGTGCAGTGGAAAATATACATGTAAAAATTATGCAACGTATCATTGCTCTAGCTTTTCTGTCTGTGAAGAGGACAATACTTCGCAAGCCAAACTGCTTTCATAAATACAATTGGCTAAAGGACTTTTCGGATTTATTGTCAATGGAAAAGGCAACCTCAATCCTTAAAGACAATGAAAATGACCAATTTGCCCCATGGACTTGAATTAGAGAACACCTGAGAATAATAGAACCATAACATGACCTATTGTGTTGGTCACATGCTTTTTATTTTATTTTACTTATTTTTCTTTTAGAGCTGGACCTGAACTGACGCTAGAGGCTCCATCAT
Source organism: Cololabis saira (assembly GCF_033807715.1). Lineage (NCBI taxonomy): Eukaryota > Metazoa > Chordata > Actinopteri > Beloniformes > Belonidae > Cololabis > Cololabis saira. Next base: position 42,021,899 of record NC_084597.1, read on the forward strand.
CTCTAAAGTTTATCTCTACCAACCATTCCCCCCAACCCCCTTGTCTTTCTTTTTTTTGTGTTATTGTAATGTTTTTCTTCTTGTTATGTGAAATGTGGTGTTGTTAACCTCTTTTTTTGTCTTCATTTTGAAAAATAAAGATTATAAATTATAAAAAAAAAAAACAGTGGTTGTTTTATGTTTGTTTGTTTTTGGCAGTGGAGGCTATAAATTCCCACGTGTTTTTGAACCTCGAACGCAGCACGGCTCGTCCCGGTTGTGGGCGGGGCCAGCGCGGTGGGCGTGGCCACGGCGGAGCGGACGTGGCAGCGCTGACGTCATCAGCGCGTGTCGCAGGGCTCTGCTCGTTGCTGCTGCAGGAACCGCAGGTGAGTCTTTACTGGCTTTTTAGGACAGTTTTACTCCCATTTAACGTCAGGGGAATATTCTAAACTCCAGAGGCATGGGTTTGGGTGGTCAAGGGATGAAAGACTGAGAATATCTGGAATGGAGACATTAGAGTTCACTAAGTACACACGGATGAGTAATAAACCTAATAAAGATAAAAACATACTGGATCAGAAACAAGAATGGAGAATGAATGAAGTACGAGCCAAAGCGAGTGTATACTTGAAAAATAGTTATTACAACTACCTGAAAATATACACAGATGGGTCAAGAAATCAAAAGGATTGTGCGGAAATAGGTGTGTATATCCCTGGGTTTGATGTGAATATCTCCAAAAGATTATCCAACCAACTATCAGTATACACAGCAGAAATGGTGCAGTCTTTATTGGGTTACAGTGGGTGGTAGAGGTCAAACCTGGTAAGGTGCTGGTTGCACAGACTCAATAGCTGTATTAGAAAGTATACAATCAACAACAACCTGCAGAGAAGACTTACTCATAGATATTTCTCATAGTTTAGAATACACAGATGTGGCATGGATGTACAGTTCTGTTGGGTACCAGCACATGAGGGAGGAACAGGGAACGAGGGTGACGATAAATGAGCAAAAATGGCTCTGCAAAAGGAAATAACAATACCAGTTCCACTAGGATTTGCGATCCGACTGAAGTGGGAGTATTCAGACTCACCTGGTCTACAGACTCACCTGGTCTACAGACTCACCTGGTCTAAATAGTCCATGTTCCAGACCAGATATCAGCACTACTCAAGGTGACAAAACTTACCTATGATTTTTTTAAAGATCCATGTCTATAGATGATATTCTGGTATAATAACTTTCCTGAGTGGCAGCTGGATCAGAGTTATCAGTTCATGAAGTTACCAGCCCCTTCAGAAAATGACATTTTAGATGCTGCTGCATATCCTGGTTTAGACTCATGTACAGGGAATCTGTCAATGTTTCACTATATTTCCTTTGGTATCATTTTAAAGGAGACCTTTTAAGTATTCATTCAAGCTAAGATGTGAATCTTTCTGACCAACATAGATGTCACTGCAGCTCTTTAAACTAGAAACAACACACGTTTTTACACATTTTCGCCTAAATGATATACTATATTTTAGCCCTGTGTTTATCTTGTACATGAGTCTAAACCAGGATATGCACCAGAATCTAAAATGTAATTTTACTAACTTCATGAGCTGATAACTCTGATCCAGCTGCCACTCAGGAAGGTTATTATACCAGAATATCATCTATAGACATGGATTTTTTCAAAAATTGTTTTACAGGGAGCCAGTGAAGAGAGGATAAAACAGGAGTGATGTGTTCATACCTCCTGGTTTTTGTTAGAATTCTGGCTGCAGCATTTTGAATAAGCTGGAGTTTATGTAACACTTGCTTTGTTAGTCCTGCGAAAAGTGCATTGCAATAATCTAATCTACTGGAGATAAAAGCATGAAGCAGCTTTTCAGAGTTTAGTGTGGGTGTCCCAAGCAACCCGCTACTGCTGGGGATGATGATGATGATGGTGTTGATGATGATGACATTAATTCAGTTAAATTAAAGAAAACTGGACGGTGAAGAAGCTCAGCTGCTTAGTTTGTTGTTGTTACCCTCTTCATTTAACTCTTGGTTGCAGCCTAAAATGAAAATGATGAGGTCCACGTTGTCAGTCTTCAGCTTTGACAGTGGAAACTCAGTCTGTCAGTCTATTAATCAAATACGGTGGAGAGGAAAAAAAAGATATCCGAGATTGAGCGTATTTATCTGACTAACTACCAAATGACTGGCATGTCAACAGATAACAGGTCCTTGTCTCTTTGCTTGGAGCCACTTAACTCTGAAAACATGTCTTCCAGTGAGCGGTAGCGATTAAACAATTTGGGAAATTATCTAAGTGCTTTTTTTTTTTTTGACAAATAAAGTGATTGCAACCTAATTCTAATGTGTAGAACGACCTCAGTGACCCATTTTGCATTTCGTGGCAGCATTTGTGCAAAGTGCACGCTTTGAGAGGTTGGGCTCAGTTGTCCCACTTTACTACAAATCAGTTGTCCTGGTGTAAAACTACAATCTCTGCTCAGATGAGCTCGGAGACCGATCACAAGGGCGGGTGTTTGATCCTGGGCTGGTCTTTGGGCCTTTTTGAACACTTCTTTTCCCAACCAGGTGAATAACTGGACTGAAACTGAGTGTCTAATAGGGCTGGGCGATATGGACCAAAAGTCATATGTCCATATTTTCTAGCTGAATGTTGATACTCAGATACTATATATCGATATTTTTTCTGTGACACAATTGGGGTTTCCCCCAAAGCATTATAGCATAGCATCTCTGTTAGCATCTCTGTTAGCTTAATTTTTTTCTGAGGCAAACCCTTAAAAAAACAGTCAGTTTTGATACAATGCCTCGTGCCAAATGTCTCACAGGTTCCTTTATTAACAGAGGTCTGCACAATATCAAAATGTATAAAACAAATGAAATAAAAATAAACTGCCTGCATATATAGAATAAAAATGCTTCTTGAATAAAATAAAACAAATATCCCTTTCCTGCATAACAATTAAATTAAAATACACTGTGCAATTAATACAATGTAGACAGTAACAGGCAGACTTTTCCACTGAGGTTGATAGTTGTGCAAATAACAAAACATTTGTGCAAATCTCAAATAAAACATTCAAGTCCATTTGTCACAAAATTAGCTATATCAAAATAATAAAAAAAAAAAAAAAATCAATATAAACGATATTGTCTCGTACCATATCGCGTTTGAAAATATATCGATATATATATTAAAATCTCGATATATCGCCCAGCCCTAGTGTCTAAGTTACCAAGAATAAGATTTGAGAGATGATCCAGATTTCAGTAGATTTAAAGGGGACCTATTGTGAAAACTAGGTTTTTTCTGTCTTTAACATATATAAAGTGGTCTCCCCTCAGCCTGCCAACTCAGAGAAGGAGGAAAGCAACCAAATCCTGCAGTGTCTGTACAGCCGCCTGGATGATCCGTCCAGTGTGATGTGGATCTACGAGACAATTAGATTCTGCTGATTTTCGTTACGTAACCAAAATGCAAACCACGGCCACAACTATAAAAGCGTGTAACTGCATGAGCGTCCGACTATCGTAGCACTGCGTGACATCGTCTCTCTGTCCATCTCCCTCCAGCAGCTGAACTTTATTGAGGTTTTTGTAGTGAAATGAGGAGGAATCATAGAGATAACTTCTCATTTCAACTACCGGTAACTGGATCAGCCGTTCCTCATCCGTGACCGTTTCCTACAGCGCTTTCAACCGGCTTTCAACGCGAGTGACAGGAAGAAAATAGAAGCAGGACGTCCGACAAATGTTCAGATCAAAACGCTGCGTCGCTGTGTCCAGTTAGGACAGTCCAATAGAAAATAAAGACATGGAATTGATATTTTGTTGCTGACGCTCGCATCACATCACATGCAGTTAGGACACGGTAACTCCGTCGGCCGGAGCTTCCATCATTTTTCCGTAGCGGTGTATTGCGTCATTCAGGCAGCCAATCAGCACAGAGCCTCATTATCATAGCCCCGCCCACTCAGAATCCTCCATAGATAATGAGATTAGAGAATGGGAAGATAAAGACATGGATCAGAGGCTGAATTTCTAATTTATTTAGCAAAAACAATCAAAAGCTTGTTTTTAAGACATTCAAGTCCTGTTTAAAATAGACATTATATGCCATAATAGGTCCCCTTTAATTAAATGGTTGCATGTAAAAGGGTCAGAACATCCCTGAGGCGTCTCGATGCAGAATGATGATGAAACAAAGGAGCATGGTGATTTTGAAGCATAGAGGATGATTCATTCTGGTAGACGAAACCTTGTGTTCCCACCGCTAATGCTTGTTTGGGCAGAATACTAGTCTGTAATAGGCTAAGGTCGTATCCTGATGTTTCAGCAGTTTGGGTTTCATCAAGTATGGGAAACACTTTTTTTTCATCACACTTTCCCAAAACACCTGAACGAGGCATCCAGGAACCATTCTCACAACGCTTTCAGAGTAGATGACTTTTCCAAATGACCGCGAATTTGGAGGTTCTGACTAGGGTCGTCCCCATCAGGATTATTTAGCTCCCGATCAGATCCCGATCACTTTAGTTTGAGTTTCTGCCGATCACGATTTTTCCCGATTCGATCACTTTTTTTGGCTCCCGATACATTTCTGATACTTTTTCCCGATCAGATACATTTTGGCAATGAATTAAAAAAAAAAAGAGAAAAGAGGACTAAAACTCAAATTATCCCAAGTTTCTTTTCTTGTCCATTGGAAACAACATGGACATTATTTCGACAAAGCTTATCAGCTCTGGTGCCACAAAATGTAAAAACATGAAATTGTAAACTAAAACAAAAAGTGCAGAATAGTGCAATAACAAAAATAAATAAATTTAACTTCAAAAGAGGTAGTTGAATGAAATCCAGTCAAACTCACAAACACAAGAAAATTAAAATACTTATTGTCTTAACCTTAGTGCAACATTCTGAATGAATGAATGAATGAATGAATGAATGAATGAATGAATGAATAGCAGCAGCTTAATGAACATGAACAGATAGAACATTTCACAATTCAAACATGTAAACCGTGTTAGTTTCACTTACTTCGTCGGCCGGAAGGGACGTTAAATGCAACGATATATAAAACCATTTAATATATATTAAAAACATTAATAACTAGGTATGTCCCCATACTTTTTTGTCCGATACCGATCAAACTTAAAAAGTGTATTTGTTTGAAACAGACAATATGTGTTCTTCATTTGGAGGTAGAGGGTTGAGAATACGCTGCACCACACCTGCTACCTGCTGTTTCTGACCCGCTTCTACCCTTTCTTTAGTTGTTTTCCGGCCTGACGTTTGGGTCCACAGCTGAGAAGATGATGGAAGAAAGTGGGATCGAGACGACCCCCCCCACCAGCCCTGCACCTCTGACAGTGATGTCGCCCATCAGCTGCCCACCCAGCACCGCTGGTAAGACCCCAGCCGTGTCTTCACTGCCCCAAATATAAAGCATTAAGACTTAAAGGAATATTTGTGAGTTTAATCAACCCTACATGTATTAATAGATATAATAAGTAGGGGTGGCGCGATACGGGTAACTTACGATTCAACACTGTGGCGATATGTGGCCCAAGATAGCGATAATATCACCATACACCATATCTACCATAGTTGATATATTGTAAGTAGTGATGCACCGATTGTTCGGTAACCGAAATTGTTCGGTAACCGAAATTGTTCGGCCGAAAATGGCAAAAAAACACTTTCGGTGTTCGGTGGAATAAGTGGGGAAAAAAACCGAACAATTAATAACGGCGCTGTAATATAAGGAAATAGACTGGCCGCTCCGTAACTGTTGCGCACCACATAAATCGTTGGCCAACCAAAGACTAACCACATAAGAATTTTACCAACATTCACCAGCAGGTGGAACCAAAACAACATAAATCAATCTATTACAGGTGCGTTTAGATGAGGAAATCAAACGTGGAAGAGCGTGGAGTGAAGTGGTGCAAACATGTCAGCAGTGTGGAAGTATTTTAGAATGGCTGTTTGCAATGAATGTTCTGCTCAAATATCTAGAGGGGAAACATCTGCAAAGTCTTTCAGCTACAAGTTTAATTTATCATTTGAAATGATAAAAAACCCTGAGCGCTTTAATGCATTTTTATTGTTTTAAGGCCTATGTTACAATGTTCAGTAAGTTAAGCCTAACGTAAGCTCAAAGATGGCCAAAAAATGTATTTTGCTAATTTATTTATTTTAAGTTATTGTTCTTTGCTGGTATAATGTCTGCTGGAATATTTAAGAAATGCTGGGAAATTAAAAAATGTTCAGTTTTTTATGTTCAACAAATGTTTTCTACCTTGTAATTTTGTAAAATATTTTTTTCTTTTAGCATGCCTAAATCAAATTTATTTGATTTATGCAATGGTGAAAAAATTGGCAAAATAAATGAAAAACTGCGAATAACCATGTTCGGTATTGTTCGGTATTCGGCCAAGTGTTTATTATTATTTTCGGTTTCGATTTCGGCCACAAATTTTCATTTCGGTGCATCACTAATTGTAAGAAATTTCAGCAACGATATATCACGATATATGTGACTGAAAAAGAAAAAATACCCATAAAAAGGAAAACGTCTGTAGTTCTGCAATTATTCAATGCCAAAACTTCATACAATGTAGAAAGAAAGAAGAAAGTGCATCACTGCCTTCTAGTCTTGTAAATGTAAACACTGAACAGCTGGACAAATTAAAGTGCATGAACATTTATAACATGTTTTATATAAACCAGGACAGTGCACTGCTGTGTTTCTAATACTGAAAAGTCAGTAAGCAACTTAATTTTGCATCGTACCTCACTGCCTTCTAGGCTTGTAAATGTAAACTCTGTACAGTTGGACAAATTAAAGTGCATGAACACTAGTGCGGTGACAACACCGTAAATCCATTATGTGTGTTGTAATAAAATATTGATACTTGCCGTCAGTTTATCGACTATTTATTGTGACAGAGAGAGCAACAATATATTGCAATATCGTTTTTTTTTTGTTTTTTTTTTCCCCACCACCAATAATAAGAGTAAAGGTTAGTTAGGGAGCAGGTGATGATCCTGTTCATGGCTGACATGACTGCTGGTTACGCTGCAAACATTAGAAAAAGAAGTTTGGGTTGATGGGGAAAAAATTAGTTTGGTGTAGTTTATTTGCACATAAAAATATACAACCGATTTAAAAGTACAGACGAACAGTATGTAGAAAAAAAAAAGAAATAAAAAAAGAAATACAATATAACAGAAAATGTGCGGGAGGAACCAAAAAAACCCATAAGGGCTTAAGCTAAATTGCTAGAAAACAAAAACAGGAATCTGATGAGGGTTTGAGAGAAGAACTGGAAATGGATGGTTAAACTTTGCTAACTTGGGCTAGTAAAAATGTTGATTTGTTTTTTGAATGTATTTGTGCTCGAGCATTCTCTAATATGGTGGTAAGATGTTCCAATAAAGAGGAACCTCTGAATCTAACTGAAAATTGGGAAAAAGTCATCCTGAAAAAGGTGGGATGGAGATTATTTTCAGACGTAGTATTAAAGTGATGAATTTGGGAATTGAATTGAAATAAAGAATGAAAACAGGTTGGAAGCAGCTTGTGAATGATAGATGATAGATAAAAAGACAAATCTGAAATACATTTACAGCAGAAATAGGGAGAATACTTAGGCATTGGAACGATGGGGTGGATCTAGTGAGTCTATTGGAAAATGGAATCATTTTGATAAAACGTTTTTGCAGGATAAAGATACAGTTGAGGTTGCTCTTGCCTTTACTCTGAATTTTGAGTCTGACTTGAGTTATTTTCCTTTCAGGTCTGTCTGGTCCCGGCTCCATCGGTCCAGCCAGCGTCTCCACCCCTCTGGGATCTGGCCCCGGCCCTTCTTCCTTCAGCAGCCCTCTGGCCGCTCCGTCTCTCCTTCCCTCCCAGCTTCCTCCTGCCTCCACCTTTGTCTCCCCTTTGACCAGCAGCTCTCCCTTCCCCCCCTCCTCCTCTCCCTCCCCTTCGTTCCCACCCATGGCGTCCTCCATCAGACCCCCCCCAGCAGCCGGCATGTCTGCTCCCCCCGCCAGGCCGCCCGTTCCCAACTTCTCCATGAGCGCTGGCTACGACATCACACGTGGCCACGCCGGTCGAACGCCACAGACGCCACTGATGCCCACGTTCTCCAGCCCGACTGCTCTGCCAGGTCAGAAGAAGAGTCTGGACCAGAACCACACTCACCTGGGGCCTCATTTAGAAAGCTTACAAAATAGGGCTTGAAAGATGCGCACGCCACCTTCTACGCAAAGGTTGGGATTTAAAAACGGAAAAATGTGTGTATCTCTACCCCAACCCAATTTTGAAGATATGGGGAACTGGTGACGCAGAAGTGAGGTGGTGAAATGAAGCCAGTAGGCCTGTGTTGGAAAAATCAATTTTCCGATTCTAAATCGATTCTCATATTAATTCCTAAAAATCAATTCTTATGTCTAAAGATCGTTTTTTATTTATTTATTTATTTATTTATTTATTTATTTATTTTCCCTCATCATTTTCGCCAGGTGAACTTTAATCCCAGTAGTTGGACACACAGTTTGTCATGACACTTCTGAAAAATGCCAGGTGCTTCATGGCAATATGTGTGCGTGGTGACAGAATAAATTAGATAAGCTAAAATGATTTGTTTACTGCATGAACTGTTGCAATTTCTTTCTTTTTTGCACTTGAAATGGATATTGAAAGGCCTGTTTGAGTTATTTATTTCTTAGTTATTTCACAATAATTATTGTGAAATTATTATTTCACTAGTTATTTTACAATCATATAATTCAGGCAACAGCTCAAAAAACATTTTAAATAACACTAAGCCCAAACAGACTGCAGGTGGCGCTGCGCATGCTCAGCAGGCTCATTCATATGCAAATACAGTCATCATGTAGTTTGCATTGCCCATTTATGGTATAAAGTGGGCGTGTAGAGGGTGGGATATGAGGTGAATTCACCTGCACAACCTTCCAACTGGAATGTGATTTATAAAGAGAACATTGCGTGCAGATGTGCGTGCACACGGTTTTATAAATCAGGATTTTTTTGTGCGCCCGCCAATTTCGGCTTTTGAGCGCACGTACACTTTTAGTATGAATCCTACGCACTTTTTTTATAAATGAGGCCCCTGATCTTTACATTTTTAGATGCAACCCTGTTACTTTCTCTGTATGAAAGACTCTGGGCAGTGTAAATGAGGGGGAGAAGGGGAGTGAGGGTGGAGTTATGGGCCGGTACTGTAACATGATGCTGTCTGGTTGGTTGGTCTGATCTACAAATCTCACCCAGTCCAAATTCTGAATACGCCTTTCCTTATCCTGTCACGGGGTAAACACGGGGCAAAAAAGAGAAGAGTGGTCAGAATTCGATGAGGTAGGAGCCGGTTTAGGTTAACATGCATATACTCTGGATCTTGGGTTTCCCAGAATGCACCTCTGACAGCATCTTTTATGTTCCTCTTTCTCAAACGTTGCAAACTGAAAGTTTTCATTTGAATTTGGTTTGTACCGGAAATAATGACATGTAAGGTTTAATTGTTCCAGGTGTGGTGTCTAACACCATGGTGCAGCAGCCGACCATGACGGGAGGACTGGATTCTGGGTCTCCAATCACGTTCCCTGAGGAGCAGGAAGACCCCCGGGTGTCTGGAGACACCAATCCTGGAGGCGGCATCTGGGGCTTTTTCAAGGTAAACGCTCTTGTTTCCGGTGTTCGTGTAAGCTTAAAGCCCTTTTCTACACTCATGACCCGTGTATCCTCAGGGAGTGGCAGGTAACGCTATGGTGAAGACGGTCCTGGATAAAACCAAGCACTCAGTGGAGTCCATGATCACCACTCTGGACCCCGGCATGGCCCCGTACATCAGTAAGTTCCCCTGCCGTCTCCTGACACCCTGTCCTAACTGCATGCGAGCGTCCGACTATCGCGTTGCACTGCGTGGCATCGGACGCTCTCTGTCACCACTGAAACCGTTATGGGCCCCCACGTTATTTTGATTGACAGCTGAAACTCGCCTTTTACTCACCGCACTCCCCGCCCGTGTGCTCCTAAAGGCAGCACGGACGAGACGAAGCGAGCGTGACTCCCATCGGTCAGTCTCGCTAAAGCCTGAACTATGGTTCTGTGTCAAACCAACGCAGAGCACACGCCGTCACCGTGACGCCGTCGTGAACCTTCAGACTTCTCCGTCACTCCATTTCTCCGCGGTGCAGTACCCCCCGTGACCGCTAATTCGCGATCTTTTCCTGAATGGTTTATCCGACTTTTTCCGGTCACAGTGAATCAAAGAGATAAGGACAACTATTGCGCAAAAAAAAAAAAAAGAAATCACACATACACGAAGAAAAGAGCGCTGAAAGTTCACGACTGCTTCAAACCAGAAACCGGAAATGCGTTGCTACCAAGCGAACCAATCACAGCCCTCTCTCTGCGTTTGGTCTGCGTCTCCTCCACGTGTAGTTACATTTTTCGGGAGGTGCAGGTCAATGACGTGTGTCAGTGACGGCGTCAGTGACGGCGTCAGTGACGGCGTCAGTGACGGCGTGTGGTCTGCGTCGACGCGTACCACACGCCGTAGGCACGGCGTCGTTTTGACGCAGAACCGTAACTCAAGCTTAAGCAGAAACTGGTTATCACATTAAGGTAAATGAAAAAGGCACAAGCTTTAGATAATAAGTTGTGAAACTTCCAGCTCTCAGTCCATCTCCCTCCAGCAGCTGAACTTTATTGAGGTTTTTGTAGTGAAATGAGGAGGAATCATAGAGATAACTTCTCATTTCAACTAACTGGATCAGCCGTTCCTCATCATGACCGTTTCCTACAGCGCTTTCAACCGGCTTTCAACGCGAGCGACAGGAAGAAAATAGAAGCAGGGCGTCCGACAAATGTTCAGCTCAAAACGCAGCGTCTCTGCAGCCAGTTAGGACAGTCCAATAGAAAATAAAGCAATGGAATTAATTTTGTCACTGACGCTCGCTCGCATCGCATGCAGTTATTCGGACACAGTGTGAGGTGGAAACTGAGCGTTCAGACTAGGGCTGGGCGATGTATCGAGATTTTAATATATATCGATATATTTTCAAACGCGATATGGTACGAGACAATATCGTTTATATCGATTTAATTTTTTTTTTTTTTTAATGATATAGCTTATTTTGTGACAAATTGAGTTGAATGTTTTATTTGAGATTTGCACAAATGTTTTGTTATTTTTCACAACTGTCAACCTCAGTGGAAAAGTCTGCCTGTTACTGTCTACATTGTATTAATTGCACAGTGTATTTTAATTTAATTGTTATGCAGGAAAGGGATATTTGTTTTATTTTATTCAAGAAGCATTTTTATTCTATATATGCAGGCAGTTTATTTTGATTTCATTTGTTTTATACATGTTGATATTGTGCAGACCTCTGTTAATAAAGGAACCTGTGTGACATTTGGCACGAGGTTTGTATTAAAACTGACTGTTTTTTTAAGGGTTTGCCTCAGAAAAAAATGAAGCTAACAGAGATGCTATGCTATAATGCTTTGGGGGAAACCCCAATTATGGCACAGAAAAAATATCGATATATATCGAGTATCGCCATTCAGCTAGAAAATATGGAGATATGACTTTTGGTCCATATCGCCCAGCCCTAATCCAGACTCACCAGGTTCTGGTCTCTGTGGTTCCTGTTCAGAGTCTGGAGGTGACATCGACGTTGTGGTGGCATCAGATAAGGAGACAAACATTGAAGCAATCAGACATGCCTTTCAAGAGGTCTTTGGGATGGCGATGGTCACTGGAGAGCCCGGTCAGTCCAACATCGCGCCCCAGCCTGTGGGCTACGCCGCAGGTGTCAAGGTGGGTTCACCTCTGCTCCGTCTGGGGCCTTTGTAATCTTTACCAAAGAAGGACGAACGCTGAAACCCAGCAACCCTCCGGTGTGTCTGCAGGGAGCTCAGGAGCGCATCGACGGCCTCCGCCGAGCCGGCGTGATCCACGAGAAGCAGCCGGTGGTCTCTGTGGAGAACTTCATCGCTGAGCTGTTCCCTGACAAGTAAGAAATGCTGACAGATGCACCTTCTGTTAGGTTTAGGTATCTTCCAGGCTGCATGCAGGAACTGTTCAAGCCAAGAGAGGGCAAACATGACCACAGGGGCAATGTTTAAGACAACAGCAATAAGAACCAATAAGGGCAGATGTTTATCCGTTTTAGGAGTAAAACTGTGGAACTCATTAGACAACGACCTTAAACTAGCAAACTCAATAAAAGCATACAAGATATTATTCCAAGCAAAGGTAATGGACACATATATATAGAAGCACAATAAGCAAACAAAGAAGAATGTACACATGCATGAGATGAAATGCAACCTAAATTTTGTTTTGTTTCTTTAGCATCTTTTCACTTTCTGTTTTCAGAGCTATCATTATTATTATTATCATTATTATTACTATTATTACAGTTATTACAGATATTATTATTATTTTATTATTTTTATTATTATTATTATCATTATTATTACTATTACTATTATAACATTTATTACAGATATTATTATTATTATTATTATTATTATTATTATTATTACTATTATTATTATTACTATTATTATTATTATTATTTTGTGTAACCTCATGATACTTCGTTTGTTCTTTTTGTATATTCTATTCTGTTAAAAAGTGGGCAAGATAAGCTTTATGCTTCAAGCCCAGACCTTTTTGGTCAAAATAATCACAATGTTGACCAGGGAAAATCCTGTGGATGTTTGTTATCTTGTTTGTTGATTTTTATGTTTGTGATTGACCGAAATAAGTATTAACTAACTATTTTCTGTAAGGCAAGGCGAGGCAAGTTTATTTATACAGTACAATTCAACACAAAGTAATTCAAAGTGCTTTACATCGACATTAAAAGCGGCAAGACATAATTAGACAGTAAATAACAAATAAGATTGATAAGATGATAAGAAAAGAAGTAAAATAATAAAAAGCACAAGCTGTTAAAAATAAGGGCAGTAAAGTACAGCAGGTAAGTATTTAATTTAAGAGTACGCTTTAGTAAACAGTAATGGTTTTTATCCTGATTTAAAGGATCTACAGTTGGAGCAGACCTCAGGTCTACAGGAAGTTTGTTCCACCGGTGAGGAGCAGAATAACTGAACGCTGATGAACCTTGCTTGGTTCTGGTTCTGGAACCACAACAAACCAGATCCAGATGAAGCTCAGGGGTCTGGGAGCTTCATAGGAACTAACAGATCCAGATGAACCTCAGAGGTCTGGGAGCTTCATAGGAACTAACAGATCCAGATGAACCTCAGGGGTCTGGGAGCTTCATAGGAACTAACAGATCCAGATGAAGCTCAGGGGTCTGGGAGCTTCATAGGAACTAACAGATCCACATGAACTTCAGGGGTCTGGGAGCTTCATAGGAACTAACAGATCCAGATGAAGCTCAGGGGTCTGGGAGCTTCATAGGAACTAACAGATCCAGATGAAGCTCAGGGGTCTGGGAGCTTCATAGGAACTAACAGATCCAGATGAAGCTCAGGGGTCTGGGAGCTTCATAGGAACTAACAGATCCAGATGAAGCTCAGGGGTCTGGGAGCTTCATAGGAACTAACAGATCCAGATGAACCTCAGGGGTCTGGGAGCATCATAGGGAAAAAATAAGTCATCTGGTTCCCACCAGCTCTGGAAAAGATGAAATGTAATTCTTTAATGAGCTAAGAGCACATGCAGAGGGCTGCTGGTTTTCAGGCTCCCCTCGTTGTCTCCAGGTGGTTTGACATCGGCTGTCTGATCTTGGAGGACCCGTGCTTCGACATCCGCATCGAGGTGTTCACCCAGGCGACTCCTCTGGATCTGCACCACATCCAGCAGGTGCTGACAGAAACACACACCTAATCGTATCTGTTAAGAGATATCCGTGTTTGCATTCAGGTCTGAGATATATTCCAGGAGCAGTTGGGAGAGTAAAGCTTTTACCTCCTTGTAATCGTGCCGCTGCTTCTCACAGCACTTTGAAGGCGTTCTGGCGTGGAGGAAGAGTTTCAGCCGTTGCATTGTGTGCTGAGAATAGTTTGGATGTTCAGAGATCTGATATACGTCCCCGGTAAAGATGTGGTCTACTTTTCTGCATTCATGCTGCCATCTCTGAAGCAGAACCGGAAGCTCTAGCACGACCTTTGACCTTCACAGAGCCTACAACATGGACTACGTTTACGTGCAGTCAAAATTCAGGTTATTGCTAATATTCCAGTTACTGAAACATTGGGAATATTCCGTTTCCATGCGTGAGCTAACAGGGTTATCCCTGTTTACATGGTAATTACGGCGGGGGAATGTCAAGATTCGATTCCGATTCTTAAGATTCAGAATCGATTCATCAAGATTTGATTCGATCCCGATATTGATTTGGGTTAGTGATATTAAAACTGTTTTTTGAGCTGTTGCATGAATTATATGAGTTATGCAGCATATTACTACTAGTATTATATTGAGATTCAACAGCAAGTATTGCAGCTAATGATGCTGTAAGGACCAATCAGCTCCCAGAATGCTGATAGAACTGCTTTCAGAAACATCGTGGGGCAGAATTACCAAACAGATCCAGGGAGGAAACAGAGACGGAGGAAATCGCTTTTATTTTTTGCCACATTCCGTTTTAATTTGTTCCATTTTTGGTCTATTTTGGTTATTCATTTTTGAGCATTTGGTTTTTAGCATTTTTGGCAAATGTAACCCCAAGACAGTATATAAAGTAATGAAATATAGACAATTTATGCAATTATAACTGAAAACTTTAATGTTTTCATACCTTTAAACATATTTAAAGGCAAAAACATGGCACCAGTTATTCTGGTGTCCAACAAAACATTCCTTTTTTGAGGATAAACAAAAAAGTACCAAAGGTTGTAATGTAATGATGTAATGTAAAAAAATAAATAAATAAATAAATAAATAAAAGAAACCCCCCCCCCCAAAAAAAAAAAAAATCTTTCTCTAGACATATGAATCGATTTTTAGGAATTAATATGAGAATCGATTTAGAATTGGGAAATCGATTTTTTTCAACACAGGCCTACTGGTAATGAATCATTCAGGATATCTGGATCAAACCAGCGACGCACGGAGAACATCATGACACAATTCCCGTCATTTCCGCTTCTTCTTCCTGTATCCAAATTCAAAACAGTGGGTGGAAGTTCTGAGGAGAGTGCATAAGTCTTCAATTTGTGCTAGACATAGTTTTATGCAATGCCGGATCGTACATCGAGCTCACTATACCAAAGCGCGGCTCGCAAAAATGTTTGAGACACTGACTGCGTTTACATGCAGTCAAAATTCAGGTTATTGCTAATATTCCGGTTTCTGAAACATTTGGAATATTCTGTTTACATGCGTGAGCAAACAGGGTTATCCCTGTTTCCATGGTAATTAATCATTCAGGATATCTGGATCAAACCAGCGACGCACGGAGAACATCATGACACAATTACCGTCATTTCTGCTTCTTCTTCCTGTATCCAAATTCAAAACAAATGCTGCTTCGTGCAACTTTTCTCTCACCTTCTTGTAAATCTGTCTATCCCGGTACTTTCTACCGTCTACAAATGCAGAAATGTTCATATCCTTCATTCCATTTATGAAGTGATTAGTCTCCTCCTCACTCTTCATTGGGAACCGGTTCTCAAAAAGAACCGGTTCTCGATTCCTATCCCTAGATGGGGGACGGGACTTCAACCTTTGAAAACAACACTAACCACACTGTCTGTGACCCCACAGGCTCAGGGCCTGACCCCCCCTGACTACGGCCTGCGCTGGTCCGGCCTGCTGGTCACCGTGGGGGAGGTTCTGGAGCGCAGCCTCCCCAACATCAACAGAATGGACTGGCATCAATCAGTGACGGGAACGAGCCAGCGCCACATGGTCCAGAGCGCCGCCAAGACGTTGGCGGGAATCTACAAACAGAAGCTGCCCCCCAGGACAGTCTGAGGCGCAGGGCTCCCAGGGCTCCCAGGGCTCCCAGGGCTCCCAGGGATCCCAGGGCTCCCAGTTCCTGGGGCGTACCGGGGAGAGCGGGACTCCTACCGGAGTTGAGACTGGCTGGTGGGACGTGAGGACGTGAAGCTCCACCTTGACCCTCTGTGTGCTTTCAGGCCAAAAACGTGCACGTTTGTTTCAAGATGTTTGTGTCTGAGCTGTAGACGTGGAACCACATTCCTGCGTTTTACTAAAAATGTCCTCAAATATCAATCTCCAAACACCGCCAAACCATGAAGTGACTGCACCCTCGTCCCTCTTTCTCATCCCGTTGGTTGATGTCAGTTACATTTTTATGTCCTTATCTTCTGAACTAACATTTTATAGTAAAAACTGTGTCCCAGCTGAACTGTCACCACATCCAAACTTCAGGAGAAACTCAGATCAAACACAGAAGACCTCAGTGTGATCAGGACCCCGGCCCCGGGGGGAGGGCTCCGGGGCCGGGGTCCTGATCCTCCTACAGATCTCCTTCGTCTTGTGTGGAACTAAAGAGATGTGATCAGTGCCTTTGCAAAACATCTCAGGAAGGCAGTGTGTTGCAGCAGTGCATCAAAGTGCTGTTTGGTCCAACGTCAACCAAAATCCAGTCTCAGGGCATTATTCAGTCTTTGTTCTCCTTTGTGGCGGCATTTACTAAACCAGGGAAGTTCTTCCTGAAGTGTGCAACAAAAACTAAAAGCTGCTAGACATGCAGCCTTACAGTGTGCCTGAGAAACCATCTCCATTAGTCATTGATCTCTTCCTAGAAACACCTTCAAACTAACAAAGTTGACAAATAAATATAACTGTAGAACCTAGTTCTACTATGTCTGGCCATTATCCTTTTTTCCTAGTTTGACGCATTCGTGTTCATTAAAAGTTTGTCTTTGGATATGCAAATCCATTTATTTGCATTTGCAGCCCAAAAAATAATATTGATCAAACTCCAAATGTGAAAAGATATAAAATGTCAACCAGCACAGCCTATCAAAAACACAATCACGATCACGTTCAAAACCTAATAGCCTTCTAGCTCATTGCCAGCCTGGCTTCAATCACGGCCAGGTTTAAATCAGTTACCATAACGACCAATAAAATATGAAATGAGGTCATAGCAGAGACACATAAAATAGAGAGACAGGAAATGCAGAGCTCCATCTGCTGAATGCAGAAGGCATAAAACAAACCATGTATCTTGGCTCCAACAATAACAAAGTTGCTCGGTTGAAATGGAAATGCTGTGTTACTCTAAAGCAGTGTCTCCAACCCTGGTCCTCAGGACTCCTGTCCTGCAGGTTTAGATGTTTCCCTGCTTTATCACCCTGATACAAGTGACTGTGTCATTAACAGACTTGTCCAGACCAGGGGCCGGATTCACCAATATGTTCTTAAGAACGATCTTAAGAAATGTCTTAAGATCTAAAATTAAGAATTTCATAAGAAAGTTCTTAAGTGCAATTCCTCAATATTTTCTTAAGAACTGTCTTAAGAACTGTCATTTCTTACGAATTTCTTATTTTTCCTACTTAAGAACTTCTTAAAATATGTCATTGCATTGCACGCGCCAACAAACAACATTTATAGGTAGTTTGGTCTTAACCGTCAGTCACTCACTAAACATGGAGACGGAGAAAAAGAGATGCAGGAACTTTTCCAGGTTGTGGTTGATGAGATTAATGTGCGAAAAAAAAATACTATTGGGGAAAATTAATAATAATTAACTACCACGCTAACTAACATGCTAACAAACAGGTTCTTTGTGTAATTAATTACAAAGTATATCCTCAAACTATGACCTACTAGTCTAAACTTGTCTAAAATGTGTTGAAAAAGGTGATATAGAGTCTTACCTTTTCACAGAAGACATTTTAAGACAGGTCAAGGTTGTCTTAAAGTTAAGAAAAAAGTCAAGAACAAATTTGAGAACTTTTATTTCTAGGATACCATTTATTCTTAAGTTTTTTCTTAAGAAGAAAGTTGAGAAAATACTTAAAAACTTTTTTGGAGAATGACTTCTTTTCTTTTTTCTTCTTAAGACTGAACTTAAGAAAAAAAAGACACTTAAGAAGATTTTTTTTCTTAAGAATGTTTTGTGAATCCGGCCCCTGGATGACAAGCTGATGACGACCATTAACTAGAATCAGGTGATGCAGGGAAACATCTAAAACATGCAGGACAGGGGGTCCCGTGGACCAGGGTTGAAGACCACGGCTCTAAATCCATCATTGTCCAGTGGCACGTCACCCCGAGTTCACGTTAGGATGCTGAGAAGTAGGAAGAAGCCACATCTGGCTGCTAAACTGCTGAAGTGGAAAGATGTGCAATTCCTTGAAAGGCCACTAGTATGCAACCTGCAGCAGAAGCCAACATATTTACAGCCTGGTACAGCGGCACTGGGGCAGGTTTTATCCACCTCATCAACTCATATTATGAAAGCCACATCTTTTTTTTTTTTTTTTAATCCTTTCCTGAGTTTGGAGGGGTCTCCGGTCTGCAGCTGGGACCCAGTTACAGAGTCTGTTTGTAAAAACCTGTGTCGCATTAACTCTTTCCAGTTTGTTTTGTGCAACATCTGTCCAGCGCAGCTGCTGTGGATGTGCACTGGTTCGGTGACGGCCAGCCCGGACACGCGGACGCCTGCAGGATGACGGCGCCCGTCACGTTGACTAGAATGAAGCTGCGTTACGTCCCGCGGTGTCAGGTGGCCAGAGGAAGTTACTTGTACAACAGATGGTTATTTTAACACAATTACTACTCGCTGTTGGTGGAAATAACATTTTGTTCAATAAATGTGCCTTTTTACACAAATCACTAACCTCGGTGGTCGATGTTGTCTCCTCCAGTTCATCTTTGCACGTGCAGACGCAACGTCGACCGAACCGCGTCGTTCGCACTTCTCCGAACACGGCTCCTAAAATATAAATATGGGAATTCATGATAACAGAACATGACTGACCTTTTACGGTTTCAAAAAAGCTGCTGGTAGTTTCCCCAGACTTCCCAGTGTCTAAGTAACGGACTGCAACACGGACTCGCTTGCCTTTTTTCACACCGCCTTCATCCACAGACTTTAAAGGACAGAGGTGTCAAGTAACAAAGTACAAATACTTCGTTACCTTACTTAAGTAGTAATTTTGGTTATCTATACTTCACTGGAGTAATTATTTTTTAGACAACTTTTTACTTTTACTCCTTACATTTTCACGCAATTATCTGTACTTTTTACTCCTTACATTTTAAAAACAGCCTCGTTACTCTATTTCATTTCTGCCTTTAATAAAAACTATCCAGTTAAATTGCTCCATCCGGATAGAGTGAATTTGGTTGTGGTTGTTTCAGATGTTCTTGTCCAGTTTTGTTCTTACATCCGTTCCCTCAGATTCCTGCAACTAAACTTGGATGTACATTCCAATAAAGGTTAGGATAAATGATAACATGCCTCTGAAGTTTGACTTTTTGCACCATTACAATACTTATAGGCAACTAGTCATCATATCTCCTGCTCTCTGAAACACATGTTAATGCTCAATAGTACACATATATGCTTCTTTAATATATTTGCATTATACTAACATGCATTCATTTCAATGGCTTTTGTCCTTAATGGCTTTTTTCCCCCTTACATTACTTTTACCGGTACTTTTATACTTTAAGTAGTTTTGAAACCAGTACTTTTATACTTTTACTTGAGTAAAAACTTGAGTTGATACTTCAACTTCTACGGGAGTATTTTTAAACTCTAGTATCTATACTTCTACCTGAGTAATGAATGTGAATACTGAAGACACCTCTGATAAAGGACTAAATATTTCATCAGGCATCCCTGTTTTTTCACACCTCTGATTCCGGTGTGTCCCGTCACCTGTTGGGTTTGATGAAGCGGCTTCACTTCCTGTCTGTTATATTCATGAGGTGTTCTGCATGCACAGAAACGAGCTGCAGCTGCCGGTCCGGTCCGGCCTGCGTCTGACCCGTGGAGCCGTCCATGTGATCGTCAGCCAAGGTCGGCGAGGTCGCCGTCGTTCCTCTGAACGCCGGTCTGGATTGGAAGCGTTTCCTTCCACTCTGTCGTCAGTCTTCTGCTGATAGAGTTGCTCCATCAGTGTTGGTGTTCTGTTGCAGTGATCTTTTACTCATCCTGACGAGGATGAGGATGGATATGAAAACGTTCACCTGCGCACTTGTCTCTGCGGTTTGGAGCTGTAATCTTCCCGGTCCACAGAGCATTGACAGCTCTTTTTATCCTCCGATGGTGCTGTAACGAAGGATGAGTGGACTCTTGTTCTCATGGTTTTGTCGTCTTGTGATGATATTGAACATGTTTAACTTAACAGATTCAGATAACACTGACCCTACCTGATCACGCTTTAATTGTGGGGTTCATTAGAAACCTTGAGCAGAACCTGGATCCAGTGGTGCAAACAGTTGGTGTGCATTATCTGCGGTGCATAAGATCACTGCAACAGAACACCAACACTGATGGAGCAACTCTATCAGCAGAAGACTGACGACAGAGTGGAAGGAAACGCTTCCAATCCAGACCGGCGTTCAGAGGAAAGACGGCGACCTCGCCGACCTTCGCTGACGATCACATGGACGGCTCCATGGGTCAGACGCAGGCCGGACCGGACCGGCAGCTGCAGCTCGTTTCTGTGCATGCAGAACACCTCATGAATATAACAGACAGGAAGTGAAGCCGCTTCATCAAACCCAACAGGTGACGGGACACACCGGAATCAGAGGTGTGAAAAAACAGGGATGCCTGATGAAATATTTAGGCCTTTATCAGAGGTGTCAAAAGTATTCACATTCATTACTCAGGTACAAGTATAGATACTAGAGTTTAAAAATACTCCTGTAGAAGTTGAAGTATCAACTCAAGTTTTTTACTCAAGTAAAAGTATAAAAGTACTGGTTTCAAAACTACTTAAAGTATAAAAGTAAAAGTAATGTAAGGGGGAAAAAAGCCATTAAGGACAAAAACCATTGAAAATGAATGCATCTTAGTATAATGCAAATATATTAAAGAAGCATATGTGTGTACTATTGAGCATTAACATGTGTTTCAGAGAGCAGCAGATATGATGACTAGTTGCCTATAAGTATTGTAATGGTGCAAAAAGTCAAACTTCAGAGGCATGTTATCATTTATCCTAACCTTTATTGGAATGTACATCCAGAATAAGGTAACTAAAATAGAATTAAATGAAATAATTGACGCAAAAACGCAGTTTCTAGTACAAAGGCTTCGCCTGGAAAACTTTGCACATGCTAACAGATCGGGAAAATGTTAGGTTTAAAACAACATTACATAAATTCATAATGAGAAAAGACACAGAGACTACCTTGGAATGGGTTTTAGCGAACTCCTGCAGGAGGGGGGAGAGCAGAGGAGTGCAGAGCAACTGCCCTCACTGAGAACTCCTGAGCTTCCCCAAAGATCCTCCCTCTAGAAGATGCTTTTATTAAGAAACTTTGACAGGAATTGATCATATGAGGACAATGCAAAGTAAACAGTAGACATTGGGTAGTGGACAATGGGTGGAAGTGATAACGTATGATTGAGTCCTGACATTACAGTCGTCACCTGTCACAGGACAGTAGTGAGCTGTCACCAGGTCAATTCAAAACCTAGTAGATCAGGAAGTGGCTGATGTGGCTTCTGTTAGCCACTCATGTGACAGTTTCACAATGACAAAACAAGTTCAAAGGTTGATTTTCCTCACATTTCCCTACTCTTGTCAATTTGAAACTTCAACTAAAATCCATCCATTAGGCTTAGAATAATAGCCTCATAAACATTTAAGGTCAAACATTTAAGAAATAGCTAGGGCTTATCGCGTAATTATATGTCAAGGGAGAGGCGAAAACCCGATTATATGGGGCAAAATTCCTCTCCGACCCTCCTAGTGAGCGATCACTCTGGCCAAGACACATAAAAGCTTAAAACATTTCACAGTAAACAAAATGAAACAATCTATACTCCAGTGTTATCATAAACAGGTTGTCCTTAGTTAGAGTTCGATGGAGTTGTTGGCAATACTGGACTAACTTCCTTAGTCCAGTGGATGGTTGGATGGTTCTTTGGATCATTGCACTTAGACACAGAATGATACACTCAGAACCGTACAAGGACAGTAATATCGAAATCATAATCTAGCCATTATGTCAGTCCAGGGGCCGGAAGTCAGCCTGGACCCAAAAGTGGTCTCCTGCTGAGCGTCTGTCTTCTGACACAACTTTGGCTAACTGACGTAATTCAGCTATAGTTTTGGTAACATTAGCTTCAGCACCAGTTTATGAACGTACATCAGTGTAATCATATTACAACACAGCAATGCAAGTAAAGAGTTTAAGGAACAATTCCTAACATGTCAGCATGAGTCATTAGTGGAAAATTTTCTTCCATCTCTCGGAGCTCCTCTCCAGTCTGTTGTCGCAAGTCAGTTTGGGCTAGTCATCTTCAGGCTAGCTTTCACTGCAACTGGTGGACGCATGTAGATCGTTCAGCCATCTTTACTGCTGTCGGTGTCCTGATCTAGACCACAAAGGGGCCATCCTGACGGGGTGATGACCATGTTTTTCGTCTCACCAATCAGGATCTGGATCTGGTTTCAGCAGTTCCTGCTAGGAGAGAGAGAGAGAGAGAGAGCAGAAACCAGCAGCCCACAAGAAGACGATTCTTATGTACAGTTCGACTAATGGCCGTCATTCAGGCCATGGCTTTCCTGAGCCTTAATTTAACAGGCCATTAGTTCACTCCAAGAACGAAATCCATATGAACAACTTCAAATGGATAGGTCCTTTCACGACACTGACCTCTCTTAGGCCTCATATTGCCTTGCATGTTGTATCTGCAACATGTCGGAAAGACCCTACAAAAATTTTTAAAGGGTATTTAGTATTTAATTCTTTGTGTACTATACTATTCATCCCTCCTGTTTGAGCTATGGGAAAAACTTCCCATGGCTCAATGTATCCACCAGGGGGAACAGATTCTTTGGAAGCACCGGTCTGCTTCGCACCACACAGAGGCCTTCTGAAGTTACAGTAGCACCTTCATTTAGCCAAATGCTTTTCTCTTTTTGCAAGAGCATTGTTTCGAATGTCAACAGGGGATAGAGGGGGGTCAGGGCTGTCTGAGTCCTGACTCCTCCCCAGATAAGTGGTTTTCCCACTTCTTGACCTATGCACCCTGGCAAGTCGGCAAGTCTGACTTAATGATTGTTCTAGGGACGGTTATCTCTACATCCCAGAGAGATCCCCCAGATCCCCCCTCCCATCACCTTAGATTTAGAAGGGGGCAAAACCTGTTAAATTCTGTCTCCTATCTGAGTCAAGGACCACAGAACTTTCTTATTTCAAAATGTTCTCATTGCAATCCAAGTGGGTTATGGTTTAATGAAAGTAACACCACACAAAAACTGTCAGTGCAGCAACTCTCCTGTAACGTAAAAAGTAGTCTTCAGTGAACTTATATATATATATATAAACAATAAGTCATTGTCACAAAACGTTGGACTGAAAGGAAGCATTCTATCAAATAATGCCTTCTCAACTGTTGTTGAGCTCTATTGTAGCACGCCCAAAAGGAATACCAGAAAATTGTCTCCAGATTAATCATATAGTCTTCAGGAGATACTTAATCTTCTGTTTGCATGCTGTAATGCAAATGCATGCTTTTCTATGAAGACTTATAAAAGTCTTAAGAAAATTGTGGGATAAATTCCGATGTGTAAACTACACATAGACAAAAACCCACTGAACTTTAAACACAAACTTCAGATCATCTGCATGTGGGTTTTGTGTATTAGTGCATATGTGGAAATTACTTCTCCTCAAACTACACTAACCAAACTCAATTGGTGCATTTCAGATGAACTCCAAACCTAAATGGTAGCAACACTGATCACAAATGTACACATTTTTCAGTGTGAATAGGCTAGTATGCACTCAGAGTTCTTCTTTTCTAAAAAGATTGTTCAACGGGTTTGTTTCTTCTCCACACACTCCTTTCCGTGTAAAATGTCACTGACTGACATGCAAATGACAATAGGCTCATGAACACGCCTCACTCCACTGTATCCAAAACACAGCGGCGCCCATTTTATGGGACAAAACTAGGGCTGAAACGATTCATCGAATAATTCGAGTAATTCGATTACAAAAAATGATGCCTCGGGGAATCGTTTAATTTCACCATCTCAAAGCCTCGTATTAGATGTCACTGATGCACCAGACTGATACCGAGGGCCTTCACCATCAGCCGAACCTGACAATTTACCCTCTTGAATTAAGCTTAGCTTTCTATGCTGCAATTCCAACTTATCCCTCTCAGTCTTTTGCCTCATCTCTTCCAAAGCCAGTTCTAGCTACCATTCATGTTTTTGCTTTAACAACAAAACTTCCTTTTGTTGCTCAAAACTCAAAACAGTATCTGCAGAAACTGAAGAACGAGTCCCCACACCAGGTTTAAGAATTCCTTTCTCCAACAAACCTGCCTTCACACTGACTTTAACAGACTCCTTTAATTTTCTATCTGCTACTTCAAGCTCATACTTCTCAGCAATTAGCAGCAACTGGTCCTTAGTACACTGATCTAATTGTGCTGCTGACGGCGAATCAACAAATTCATCCACTACAGATGCCATGCTACACTATCTACACAAAGTGACAAAGAAAAAATAAATAAATCAATACTTTAAGTGTTGGAACCACAAACAAAGCCTGGGGGAAAAATAAACAAGGAAAAAAGGTAGAACCAAAAGGAGATGGAGATTCCGGCCAAAAAGAACAAAAGAGGGGTAAGCACAGGGCCAGCCCGCAATGGGCCGTCGGACCATGCACTTTCCCCACTAAAGAAAAACCAGGTAAATCTATAACCTTAAACAAAACCGATAACAGGACTACCGGCAATCTCCAACTCAAACTAAAATAAGAAAACTCTGCCAATATGGACAGAGGAAAACACACCTTCCCCAAGACCAGTCTCAAAGTTCCAACCCTCACCTTATTTATTGCAACCAAAGCATTACAAACCACAAAAACAAATCTTAAGGACAAATGCTTTCCTACTCCCAAACTCCACCGACCAAAAACCTCCTTCAAAACTGAAAATCAGGGAGAGAAGAATCACATGTGGAACTCCCAACACTGGCACCTAACTAATTGGCTTCAACAGGTGCTACCAATAAGATAAGATAAGATAAGATAAACCTTTAAATAACTTCAAATACAACTATGGCCAAACTAAAATTCCTAACAGGAACACAAACCATATGCCAGCATCAAAAACCAATAGTCAGACCAAAGGGCGAGCCCCCATTTTGTCACACACTGGGCTAGTTAGTGACAAAGAGGGAGTCCACACATGAGTCACCAAATTCAAAAATGTAATTTATTAAAGTAAAAATTAAATCAAAACAAACCAAAAGTATATGTAGGTTTAAATGTAGAGTGTCAGTCATGTATTCTGTGTGTGGGTGAATGAAGTATGCTGAGTGCAAGTATTGCATGCAAGAGGAAAGAATACTTAGTTCCCCATTGGCAGGTGGAAACCCAGAACCAGCCCCTAAATACCCTGGCTCCCACACACACACACACACACACACACACACACACACACACAAGTGAGGCCAATTGGGCTGACGACCTGCACCAACTTCCATCCAGGAAGCAGAATGGCCAATCAGGAGGGAGAGGGGCAGGCCGTCACAGGCCCCGACTACATTTAATGCAACACAACATGCTGACGCTGCGTAAAGGGGGGAGAGCTTAAAGGGGGAAGAAAGAGGCGGCAGGCATGTTTGATTTTTATAACATGCCATGCTCAGGCAGTCTGTAATGGCCCTGACGGGAGACACATGTAGCTCAGCGTTTAACTTTTATTTTTAATCCACGCTATATTCTTCTGGTCTCTTCTCCTATGTCCCCCCTCTAAAGCCAAAATCATTGTCCCGCATTAAATCGACCCAGAGTCTACGCCGCAGCCTACGCCGCTCTCTGGCGAGGGCAGAGAGCGCCGGTCGGGCTGGCGGTGCTGCGCTGCCATGCAGGCTCTTTTGCCACGGCTACGCAGCGACGCGCCCCATTTTACGTTGTTGTAACGTGGAACCATAAATCAGCCCTTACCCAGTACATAAACCTCTGTTCCCGCTACAGTTTTAATTAAAAGAAAAAGGCAGAAAATGTCAGACAAATAAAAACGTAATAAAGCTAAACTGGGTAGTTTACAATTTCAGCTCTGTAATCATCCATGGATAAAACAAGTAGCGCTGGTGCCTAATGTGCTCCAATACAGCAGGTCTCATAATTTTATTATGAACACTGCTAATACTTTCACTTAAAACTTAACTAGAACTTACACAAATGAAAGTTCAATTGAAACACGTGGAAAAAACACCCAACCTTTTAAGTTATGTGTGACACCAGGTGCAATGGCATTTCTAGGTTAGAAACAAGGACATTTCTTGATAAGATCCACAGCCCTTTGAGTGAAGGCAGTGAACCCAGTCAACGTGTCAAGTTCAGGGTCTTCAAATGCACAGCCATGAACCCACTGCACCACATAACCTAGTCTTAGTGATGTCAACTAACATCTAACATCTTATGTATATTTATAATTTTTCTTTAACTAAACAAAAATATGTTTTATCCGATTAATCAATGGAATTTTCAGTAGAATACTTGATTACTAAAATATTCGATAGCTGCAGCCCTAGACGAAACACATCCTGATTAAGCTGTGAATCATCAGTATGTGACTTCAAGACAGACAAAGTAAAGACAAATTATTGATTTGTTTCACACTCATGTCACAGTCACCTTTCCATATGATTAAAACATACAAAGACCAAAAACAGTATTACAAAAGTGATCTGCAATCATTCAACAGTGAATTAACCCCATTTGACAATTCTACATCACTACACCTTCATTCAGGGCTTAGAATGATAGAAACACTGCTAATACTCAATTTCTCTGCCTCCTCAAGAGGGGAGTTTCTCACTTGAAACACTAAACAGAACACCCTCTGAAGCTCTTGTGTTGTCCAGGTTACAAAAAGTCTCCTTTGCAGACACAGATCCAAATACAGTTATTTGTATCATTTTAACAAACATTTCCCCATAGAAAATTTAACACTCACCAGTCTCCAAATGAGAAGACACTCCCTCTGGATCCACCAAGCCTCATCCCATGCAGCTTCTCGTAGCACTTCTTACACAGACAATCTGATCTGCAGCTGATTACACACAGACACTGACCTTTGGCCTGCTGCAGCGTTTTGCAGCAGGCCCTCTCATCAACTTCCCAATTTCCCATCAAATCACATTTCTTATACCATTCTTTTTCACAACTTTCATAATTTCATTCTTTTTCTCTTGCTTGCATTTTGAACATTTTGATCATTTTTTTCTTTTAGCCTTAAATTAATTGATTTTCAATCTTTTAAAGTTCCTGTATATTATTTTGCACAATATTTTTTCACTAGCTTTTATTTCCTAGTTTGTAGGGACGTCTCCCATATTAAGCATCTTTTAGAAATTATTTTAGGCATAAGTTTCCGTTTAACCACGCATCTGCTATTTTAGCCAGCTATTTTTCTTAACTTTAAGTTTCTTTTAGCTCATAAGTTTCCCTTTTTGACAGTTTAGCACTGATCTTTTCAGTGAACAATTGAAACTTGACTTCACAATTTTAGAAACCACAACATTGTCCATAAACAGTTTCAGTCATGAACATTAAACAAGAACATTAGACAAAACACACATTGGCCAAAACAAACATACACAAAAAACCTAAAACCCCATTCCAATAGAAACCTCCTCTCGTTGGGTCCCCAGACCCGTGGGTGTTGGTGAAGTCCATGACTTCTCCACAGTGGTCCAAGACCACAGGCTAACCCCATTAGCCCCATAACCCCATCTATTAAAGTAACACATTTAAATACCCCAGGTATTTATCGAGAGGAGCATTTCTTACCCAGTCTCAGTGCCCCTCCCTGGCTCGAGGAACCCCGTCACCGGGCATCGTCCTGACGCCTCAGATGTAGAGGTCCCGGGTTTCGGCACCAAAAATGTTAGGTTTAAAACAACATTACATAAATTCATAATGAGAAAAGACACAGAGACTACCTTGGAATGGGTTTTAGCGAACTCCTGCAGGAGGGGGGAGAGCAGAGGAGTGCAGAGCAACTGCCCTCACTGAGAACTCCTGAGCTTCCCCAAAGATCCTCCCTCTAGAAGATGCTTTTATTAAGAAACTTTGACAGGAATTGATCATATGAGGACAATGCAAAGTAAACAGTAGACAGTAGACATTGGGTAGTGGACAATGGGTGGAAGTGATAACGTATGATTGAGTCCTGACATTACAGTCGTCACCTGTCACAGGACAGTAGTGAGCTGTCACCAGGTCAATTCAAAACCTAGTAGATCAGGAAGTGGCTGATGTGGCTTCTGTTAGCCACTCATGTGACAGTTTCACAATGACAAAACAAGTTCAAAGGTTGATTTTCCTCACAGAAAATATTTAGCCAATCAATTAAAAATAAACAAAGAAAAAACAGCCATAACATCTATTAAGGACCAGTCAGGGGAAGTTACACATGATCCCTGTTTAATAAATTCAGTCTTTAGAGACTTTTACTATAAATTATACTCGTCACAAATTGAACCATCTGATCAATCCATTAATGAGTTTCTTGGAGAAATTAACCTGCCGAAGTTACATCAGGAACAGGTTACGAATTTAGACTCACCGCTCTCAATAGGAGAACTCCATGAAGCTCTTCAACATATGCCCAATAATAAAGCTCCGGGCCCAGATGGTTTCCCAGCTGAATTTTATAAGGAATTCTGGAGCATATTAGCACCAACATTTTTTAAAATGATCCTAAATGTTAGGGAGAATAAAAGCTTACCCTTAAATATGAACTCTGCTAATATTAGTCTTTTATTAAAACCGGATAAAGATCCCTTGCTCCCATCGAGCTACCGCCCAATTTCATTGATAAATGTAGACCTTAAAATAATTAGCAAGGCCCTTACTGAACGTCTGAAAAGAGTCACCCCTTCTATTATACATCCGGATCAAACAGGCTTCATTAAAGGTAGACATTCTTCTGATATTCGCAGATTATTAAATATTATAGACATTTCGAGTATCAATAAACAGGAAACTACTATTATATCCTTAGACGCGGAAAAAGCATTCGATTGGGTAATCTGCAAGTTTCTATTGGCAACTTTACATAAACTTGGATTTGGTGAATCTTTCATTGACTGGATAAAAATATTATACAGCTCTCCCAAGGCACGTGTAAGGACAAATGATCAAATCTCTAAAAGTTTTACCTTGCAAAGAGGCACTAGACAGGGTTGCCCTCTATCTCCCTCATTATTTGCAATATTTATTGAACCTTTAGCAGCAGCTATTAGACAAAATCAAAATATTAAAAAGGTATACAATGCAAAATATTAGAGCACAAAATAAGTCTTTATGCGGATGACGTACTCCTCTTCCTCCAGAATTCACGATCTTCACTATCACAGACAATTGCACTTATAGAGGGATTTTCATCTCTGTCTGACTATTCTATTAATTGGTCCAAATCCACTGTTTTGTGTGTTAACTGCAATTTTAGGAATATAACCAATACTCAATTACAATCAGGGAGCATTAGATATTTAGGCATAAACATCTCCCCTAGGCTGTCAGAGTTAATAAAATTAAATTATGTTCAGCTTATAAAGAAAATAGAGGATCTTTCCAGATGGAGCTCTCTCCCCATTTCACTCATGGGTAGAATAGCCACCATTAAAATGATGGTTTTACCAAAAGTAAATTATTTTTTTCTCAATGATACCATTCAAACCCCCTCTTTCCTGGTTTAAATCGGCGCAAAATTGCCCCCTTTCTATGCAAATAAGCCTCATTGCAAAAACCGTCTAATTCACAAAGGCCAGTGCTATTTGCCACACGCAAAAATAGTGGAGCAAATACCGTCTTTTCGAAGCGTGTATTAACTGCGCGCAAACTCACTCCTCACTCCCGCTCTGTCTCTGTTTCTCTCTCTCTCTTCAATATCATTCAAGCCTGTGTGATACTGAATGATATCAAGGGTGAAATTTACATTCAGACATGACTGTAGACAGTCAGATCAAGTGGGGTTGTGGACTTATCTCGGATTTAAAAATAAAAATAACAGGACGGAGCTGCAGGATTGATCCATAAGGGGCTGCTTTATTACAAACAATTCCACCATATATACATCTAGAATGTGTGTGTTTAACAGCTGACATGTAGGTGTGTGTAGCAAAACACAGAACATGAATTACTGTCAGATCCTGATCTGATCCCGATCCGGTGTTAATGAAGTTACTGGTGCTGTGCCTTGTGCATAAATGCGCACAGCCTCTTAACATTTGACATTTCATTAGCTTATGTCATACAGACACTGAGGTCTTTTGATGTGTGTATGGAGATGATGGCTATGTTCTACAACACGGTGGTGGGCAGTGCACTCTTTTTTGCTGCTTTGTGTTGGGGGGGCAGCCTTGCAATCAAAAACACCAGGCGACTGGACAAACTGGTCAAAAAAGCGGGCTCAGTGTTGGGCAGGAGTCTGGACCCGCTAAGATCTGTGGTGGAGAGGGGCAAACTCAACAAACTGAGTGCTATAATGGACAATAGCAGACACCCTCTCCACAGCATCCTGGAGCCACAGAGGAGCAGGAGCAGCTGCAGCGGTCGGCTCCTCTCACTGCGCTGCAGAACGGAGCGGTTCAGGACATCCTTCGTCCCCACAGCAATAAGACTGTTTAACTCGTCCTGAACTCAGTTTCACACACTCACCTCTGCCACAACTGGACTATATTTTAGTTTGCACTTTACATGATATATGTTTAAAAACCTTATATTTCATGTTTATTTTAATATTATGAATGTGCTTTTATTGTCTGAATGGAAGTGTGGTTGATTTGTACAGGGTGTGGAGTGTTATTCTAGTGTCAGCCTCCTGGTGTGTGGATTTTAGTGCAGGGACATTTTCAATAGACCCCTCCTTGATCACCACACTCCTTGTCTCTTCTTTAAACCCCCCACCCAGGTAGAGATGTGCTGGACCAAGTGCAAAATACTGTAGCTATTGTATATAGATGCTCATCTTTTGACTGGTAGATAATTCTTTGCATTTGTTAGCAAGACACTGTTTGCATTTGTTAGAAAGTTAGGAACATCTGAATTACCAAGAAGTGTAATGGCTGTAGATGACATTATCCTCCATACTTCCTATAGGGCTATCTTGCTGACCATCTCTTGCCTCAGGAAACTGTACCAAGTCAGAGTTGGCAAGCCAAATAAGTAGCGTTTGTTAATTCTTCAGATACCACATTGAGCATATTTTGAAGTAATTATCAATACCTAACAAGATTAACTAGGATATACTTACATACTGTGTGCACAGTGTTTCTGTACTTGCTGCTTGATGTGAGAAGTTTAGCTTCCCATCAGTTTGGGAAGTCCTTGTGCAGGTTAAATGTCTTTGGAGAATGTGTGGAGAGTGCACTCTAACTGTGTGAAGTGGACTGACAAAGTAATGACTGGCAGGTATGGGGTTGTTTAGGCTGGAGGTTACCATGTCAGTCAATTGGCACATACAGAGGCTGGGAATTGGACATGTGCGGGTACTTAGTCTCGTTAGGGCCAGTGGCAGAGCCTGAGTAGAGTCTTCTGTGCTTGTTCTGCAACGTTGTTATCTGGTTGAGTCAAGGTAGGGTGATGCACTCCCTGTGGTGGTGTGGAATGCATGTCTCGAATTTGCTCGAGTATCCACCATCTTGGTTACATGCAAATTTGGGGTCCAGACACACCAAATCGCAAGTCTGTGTGTTGCATATCTTGTTTATTTTATTTAGTTTATTAAAATTTAATCTTTAAGATACATTGTAGGCTTTTTCTCAGTTTTTTCTGCAGTCATGCCCACAATCTGAGCTAAAATGTAATACCATACATTATTTATTATGACTGCAGCCATATTGACAACATAGAAATGAAAGCTCAAACTGACCAAATATGTTCACATTGCTTAAAAAGCAGACTATTTGACATAACAGTTAGCTGTCACTATAGAAATCCATAGTAAAGCTCCTTTTCAGGGGCGTCCATGTTGGAAATATGCAAATTAAAGGTCCAGATACACCCAATCATAAAAATAAGTATTCTAATGGTTTTCCCATGCTCTGAAACCATGAAACAGACACCAAGTTTGGATTTCTAGACCATTTGGTTCAAAAGTTATCACCAAGCTATGTTTTGATAAGTGGCCAATATTAAGGTGGCCATATTGAATTTCCAGCAAAAAATTGGCCAGGTAGTCCATATAGGTTGTGTTCCTACTGGGTCATAGGTATTATTTCTGGTGGACTACCTTTTATAGCAGGGCAAATGCAGCACACTAAGAAAACAGGGGACTTGCCCCCCGGGTACTAGTTAGTGTTCAGTAAAGCCTCTAGTTAGTGTTATTAAACCTCTAGTTAGTGTTCAGTAAACCTCTAGTTAGTGTTTAGTAAAGCCTCTAGTTAGTGTTTAGTAAACCTCTAGTTAGTGTTAGTAAACCTCTAGTTAGTGTTCAGTAAGGCATCTAGTGTTTAGTAAACCTCTAGTTAGTGTTCAGTAAACCTCTAGTTAGTGTTCAGTAAACCTCTAGTTAGTATTCAGTAAAGCCTCTAGTTAGTGTTCAGTAAAGCCTCTAGTTAGTGTTATTAAATCTCTAGTTAGTGTTCAGCAAAGCCTCTAGTTAGTGTTTAGTAAACCTCTAGTTAGTGTTAGTAAACCTCTAGTTAGTGTTCAGTAAACCTCTAGTTAGTGTTTAGTAAAGCCTCTAGTTAGTGTTTAGTAAACCTCTAGTTAGTGTTTAGTAAACCTCTAGTTAGTGTTCAGTAAGGCATCTAGTGTTTAGTAAACCTCTAGTTAGTGTTCAGTAAACCTCTAGTTAGTATTCAGTAAAGCCTCTAGTTAGTGTTCAGTAAAGCCTCTAGTTAGTGTTATTAAACCTCTAGTTAGTGTTCAGCAAAGCCTCTAGTTAGTGTTATTAAACCTCTAGTTAGTGTTCAGTAAACCTCTAGTTAGTGTTTAGTAAACCTCTAGTTAGTGTTCAGTAAATCCTTTAGTTAGTGTTCAGTAAACCTCTAGTTAGTATTCAGTAAACCTCTAGTTAGTATTCAGTAAAGCCTCTAGTTAGTGTTTAGTAAACCTCTAGTTAGTGTTCAGTCAAGCCCCTAGTTAGTATTCAGTAAAGCCTCTAGTTAGTGTTCAGTAAAGCCCTTAGTTAGTGTTAGTAAACCTCTAGTTAGTGTTCAGTAAACCTCTAGTTAGTGTTAGTAAACCTCTAGTTAGTGTTAGTAAACCTCTAGTTAGTGTTCAGTAAAGTCTCTAGTTAGTGTTCAGTAAAGCCTCTAGTTAGTGTTAGTAAACCTCTAGTTAGTGTTAGTAAACCTCTATTTAGCTGACACAAGGGTAGCCATTTCTTCCACTTCGTTGGTTTCCAGTTGAACTTCTTTAAGACCTTTGACCTTTCTTTAAGACCTGGAGCTGGACTAACCCATCCAGCTCCAGAGATATCTATCATCACACACCGAATATTGTCTCGTGTGTGAATATTGTCTCGTGTCTGAATATTGTCTCGGTGTGTAAGTACGCCAAAACCATGTCGGACTCAGTAGGTTTTTCTGGTCCCCTCCCCAATCTGACCAGCGATGACATGTTTAGCCGCATGCTTTCGCTCCGCCGCTGGCTGTCGCGGTGGTGTTCAGAAAACGACGTGGACTTTATTGACAATTGGGAGATGTTTTGGGGAAAGCCCGGTCTGATTAGAAGAGACGGTATTCATCCCACCCGGGATGGTGCAGCTCTTATTTATAGAAATCTGGCCAGTGTTATTAGACACTCCCCCTGACAATCCAGGGTCCAGGCCAGGATGCAGAGCTGCAGTCTTACACACTTCTCTGCTGCTTCCCGAGGGCCAACGCCTGCCAATAAAACTGTAGGATTGCATTATGTAATTAGCGACTCTAAAACTGTAGGATTACATGATATTGGCGACTCTGGCCAGGTGCCTAGCAAAATAGAAGTGGTTGCAGTTCCCCGCCCTCCAAAAGTTCACCAGGTGCGGCGTTTTGGAGGCGTTAACCAAAATAACCTTGTAAAAATTAAAACCAATGTACATTTGGTGCC
This sequence comes from Cololabis saira, assembly GCF_033807715.1. Classification (NCBI taxonomy): domain Eukaryota; kingdom Metazoa; phylum Chordata; class Actinopteri; order Beloniformes; family Belonidae; genus Cololabis; species Cololabis saira. Next base: position 42,056,155 of record NC_084597.1, read on the forward strand.
AATTACAGACCGAAAAATTAGATGCGGATTACTAAATATACGATCATTAAGCTCTAAGTCTCTGTTAGTAAATGATATAATTACAGAGAGCAGGAGTGATATTTTCTGCTTAACAGAAACATTGTAACAGGAGGAAGAGTATGTTAGTTTGAATGAATCAACTCCGCCCGGCTACTTTAATCACATTCCTAGAAGCAACGGCCGAGGTGGAGGAGTCGCAGCAATTTATAACTCCAGTCTCCAAATAAAAATTGAACCTAAGTGCAATTATAATACATTTGAAAGCCTCACGCTTAGTCTGAAATTTCCGAGCTGGAAATCAGAGAAGCCAGTTGTGTTAGTGGTAGTGTACCGGCCCCCTGCTGGTGCTTATCTAGAGTTTTTGTCTGAATTTTCAGATTTCCTTTCTGGATTATTGATCAGCACAGATAAATTCATCATAGTGGGTGATTTTAACATTCATATGGATGTTGAAAGCGATAATCTTAAATTAACCTTCGATTCTCTTCTAGAATCAATGGGTATCTCACAAAAAGTGGATAAACCGACGCACTGTTTTAATCATACTCTCGATCTCGTTCTCACCTACGGTGTTGAAACTGATGGTCTGTAGGTGTCACCTGTAAACTCCCTTTTATCCGACCATTACTTAATAACGTTGAATTTAATTTTGTTGATGTTGAAGTGCAAAATAGGAGGTATTATTTTAGCAGATGTTTGTCTGATGAAGTTATTGTTAAATTTAGGGAGGCCATTGCTTATCTTACGACAGTGCGAAATAGTGATGTAGTCGAGGCCAGTGACCTGGGTTCTACCTCTGCAGATGTTGATTTCCTTGCTAGTAACACTGCTGATTTGTTGCATTCAGGTTTAGATGAAGTTGCTCCTTTGAAAAGGAGGGTTTCTCACAGGAGCTTAACTCCCTGGTATAATTCAGATATCCGCATTTTGAAACAAAACGTGCCTAAAATGGAAAGGAAGTGGTACTCTTGTAAATCTGTAGACTCTTATGAATGGAAAGATATTCTAATAGTATATAAAAAAGCCATTCGCAAAGCCAGAACAGCTTATTATTCAACGTTGATAGAGGATAACAAAAGTAACCCACGTTTTCTGTTCAGCACTGTAGCCAGGCTGACAAAGAGTCACAACTCTGTTGAGCCGTGCATTCCTACAGCTCTCAGTAGTGAAGACTTTATGAGCTTCTTCAACAGTAAAATCACGAGAATTAGAGAAGAAATCAACCAGCCGGTTGTAGGTGTTTCTTCAGCTTTAGCGACTTCCCTAGGCTCTGACTTGACTCTAGACTGTTTTGATCCAATAGACCTCCCTGAGCTGACCTCACTCGTCAATAGAGCTAAGTCAACCACATGTATGTTAGACTCCATCCCGACTCGACTATTCAAACATATTTTTTCTCTTATTGGTACGACAATACTGGACCAAATTAACCTATCCCTAAGTTTAGGATATGTACCACAGGTTTTCAAAGTCACAGTAAATAAACCTTTACTTAAAAAACTCTCTTGACCCAGACACCTTAGCTAATTATAGGCCAATTTCTAACCTTCCAATTGTATCTACAATTCTGGAAAAGGCAGTTTCAAGCCAGCTATGTGACTATTTGTATAGAAATGATCTGTTTGAAGTCTTTCAGTCAGGGTTCAGAATGCATCATAGCACAGAGACAGCACTGGTTCGAGTCACGAATGACCTTCTTATGGCCTCAGATAAGGGATTAGTATCCATATTGGTTCTACTGGACCTCAGTGCTGCTTTTGACAGTGTAGATCATGGCATTTTACTGCAAAGGTTAGAGCATGTTGTTGGGATTAAAGGGACAGCTCTACGTTGGTTTAAATCATATCTATCTGACAGGTTCCAGTTTGTTCATGTACATGAGGTTTCTTCAGAACAGTCAAGGGTCTGTTATGGTGTTCCGCAGGGTTCACTGCTAGGGCCAATCTTGTTCAGTCTATACATGCAGCCATTGGGAAGTATAATCCAGAATCACGGCATACACCTTCATTGTTATGCTGATGATACGCAGCTCTATTTGTCTATGAAGCCGGATGAAACAGAACCGTTAGTTAAACTTCAGGCATGTCTTAGGGACATCAAGGACTGGATGTCCAGAAATTTCTTGCTTCTAAATTCAGATAAAACAGAGGTTATCATTCTTGGTCCAGAGCATTTTAGGAAGGGATTAGATGGTGTTGCGATGGCTTCCAGTGCAACTGTGAGAAACCTTGGTGTTGTTTTCGATCAGGATTTGTCGTTTAAACCATATGTCAATCAGGTTTGTAAAATAGCATTTTTCCATCTCCGTAATATTGCAAAAATTAGGAAAATCCTCTCGCAGAGTGATGCAGAAAAACTAGTTCATGCGTTTGTATCTTCTAGACTGGATTACTGTAATGTGTTGTTAGCAGGATGTCCAAGTAATTTGCTGAAAAGGCTCCAGCTGATCCAGAATGCAGCAGCACGAGTGCTGACAGGAATCAGCAGGAGAGACCACGTCTCTCCAGTGTTAGCGTCGCTCCATTGGTTACCCGTAAAATTCAGAATCCAATTTAAAATTTTATTACTTGCGTATAAAGCCCAAAACGGCTTAGCTCCGCATTATTTGCAAGACCTGGGGCCTGTACTACGAAGCGGGATTGGGGGTTAGCGAGGTAACTTCAGGTTTAACCCTGGGTTTTCAGGACTACGACGGTGGTTCACTTCTTACCGGGCGGGGTACATCGCCATGGTAACTTATGCTGAACAGCTAACCTGCTCCGGAGCAGGTTATGTTCGAGATACAGATCGCCGGGTATAAAAGCACCGCCCACTGACCAATCAGCTCTCCTGGAAAATTAATCCAGTGGAGCTCGGTGCGCGGATCGTGAGAGGAAAAGAAAAAAGAGGTGGAGGAGAAAATAAAAAATAAATCAATCAATGAATAAATAAAACAAATCATCACCCAAAATCCGATGTACAGTCAATCCAAAACTAATACCAATTAAATAAATAAATCAAGAAGAAATCAAAAAGAAGATGCATTTGTAAGGGGATAGCAAAAAAGGGATTTTCAATTTCGTCCCTCGAACATTCTGAGAAGTCACTTTAAAATACTAAACACCCCCCCTCCTGAAAAAATAAAAAATTAAATAAAATAAATAAAAAAACCCAATTCTTTGGTACAGCATCAGCACAAGTTATCGGTCAACAACAATAGTTATAGAACCAATATATACAGGACTGTCTCAGAAAATTAGAATATTGTGATTTTCTGTAATGCAAAAAAATGTCATACATTCTGGATTCATTACAAATCAACTGAAATATTGCAAGCCTTTTATTATTTTAATATTGCTGATCATGGTTTACAGTTTAAGATTCCCAGAATATTCAAATATATGTTTATATCCCTATGAACTTACGCATTTATACAGTCAGCGATCTTTTGCCAGCTGTCTTTCCTGCATTTTGCAGCTGCAAGTGTGTTGCTTTTTGCCTGTATTATATGCCTATACTCATCATATTTCCGTAAAATGATTGTTTGCTCTTTGCTACTGAAATAAGCGGCTCTGACAGCGGACTTCTCCATGCTTGCGATTGGTCATGCGCTGAAAACACCGCCCCTTTTATGTGCACGCGCTCATATCCAGATTGGAGAAACCTGGGTTGATATACCGAGTTGATAACCACCGTCGTGTGACCGCTTAGCGTGATTGCAATTGTCCGGGTTAGTGAATCTGGATAAGGAAAAGATATCCTGGGTATGTTGAACTTCCTTCGTAGTACAGGCCCCTGATAGTGCCTTATGTTCCTGTCAGAGCTCTCCGTTCTCAGAGTTCAGGTTTACTCGTAGTTCCTAGAGTATCCAAATGTAGATTTGGAGGGCGGGCGTTCTGCTATCAGGCACCATTACTATGGAAACAACTTCCAATCTGGGTTAAGGAGGCTGACACCACCTCCACCTTTAAAACTAAACTTAAAACATTTCTGTTTAGTAAAGCCTATAGTTAGTGTTTAGTAAACCTCTAGCTGGTGTTGGTAAATCTCTAGGTAGTGTAAACTCTAGTGTGCCAGAGTCGCTCCTGTAGTTTCTTGTGCTGGCCCCCCCTTCTCCTCCCTTTTCTCTCTTTTGTCCATGTTGCAGCATCCTTTACCAGACACCGGACCCTGCAGCGTGGGAGTGAGAGGGGCAGGGTACCGGCCCGGGCAGGCGGGGGAGAGGTTTGTCCGTCAAGACTCCTTTCCCTGGCCCTGCCCCTTCTCAACCTTTCTCCGACCCTGCACCCCAACCTGGGACTTGCTGATTGGGCCGGAGCTTCGGGAGCTGCATACTGGCCTGCGGTCCCCACCCCCGGTCATCCCGCTGCTGCTTCCACCTGCCTGCTGTGCTGTTGCCGTCCCTGACCCACCAGTCTGGCCCTCGGCAGGAGGGTCCCCCCTGATGAGCCTGGTCCTGCTCAAGGTTTCTTCCCTCCTAAAGGGGAGTTTTTCCTTGCCACTGTTTGGCTTAAGGTTTTTCTCCCACTAGGGGAGTTTTTACCTGCCATTGTTTATGTAATAACTGCTCGGGGGTCATGTTCTGGGTATGGGTCTCTGGAAAGCGTCTAGAGACAACTCTGTTGTATTAGACGCTATATAAATAAAATTGAATTGAATTGAATTGAATAGAGGTTTAATAACACTAACTAGAGGCTTTACTGAACACTAACTAGGGGTTTACTAAACACTAACTAGAGGTTTACTAAACAATAACTAGAGGCTTTACTGAACACTAACTAGAGACTTTACTGAACACTAACTAGAGGTTTACTAAACACTAACTAGAGACTTTACTAAACACTAACTAGAGACTTTACTGAACACTAACTAGAGGCTTTACTGAATAGTTAACTAGAGGTTTACTAAACACGAGATGCCTTACTGAACACTAACTAAGGCTTTACTGAACACTAACTAGAGGCTTTACTAAACACTAACTAGAGGCTTTACTGAACACTAAGGCTTTACTGAACACTAACTAGAGGTTTACTGAACACTAACTAGAGGCTTTACTGAACACTAACTAGAGGTTTACTGAACACTAACTAGAGGTTTACTGAACACTAACTAGGGACTTTACTGAACACTAACTGGCTTTACTGAACACTAAGGCTTTACTGAACACTAACTAGAGGTTTACTAAACACTAACTGGCTTTACTGAACACTAACTAGAGGTTTACTGAACACTAACTAGAGGTTTACTAAACACTAACTGGCTTTACTGAACACTAACTAGAGGTTTACTGAATACCAACTAGAGGTTTACTGAACACAGGTTAAGTGAATGTCCCAGATAAAAGTAGCTGCAGTTTCTGACCGGCTGCATGAAGAAGTACAGCAGGTGATGAAGATGAGCTGCTCTGATGAAGACTCCGCTGATCCGCCCCCTCCTCCCGGCGGAGTCAGGAGGCTGCAGAGCCCGCAGTGGGAGTGGACGGCACACCGTCGGTCTCCAGCACTCTTCCAGGACTTTATCCTGGAGGAACATCCTCGCCTCCCGCTGCACCTCACCTGCCTGTCGCAGTGACCGACAGCATTAAGGTAGAATGGACCGAACCTTCTGGTCCCCCCTGCAGCTCTGGAAATGGACCCGACATTAGTGCAAACCGATGATGGTATTCCTTACTTTACTATTTGTGCATGTGCATGCATGTATGCAGGTTTCGGACGCGTGTGCATCTCGTGTTTGCGCATTGAGGGGGGTGGGGGGACGTCTCGTTGGGGTTTGTTGTCTCTGCACTTGTTGAGTCACTCTCCGGTGTCTCAGGTGTGTGACTGAGCAGCTGCTACGTGGCTGGTCCCTGCTGCAGCTGCAGAACTGCACAATATATATATATATATATATATATATATATATATATATATATATATATATATATATATATATATATATATATATATGTGTGTGTGTGTGTGTGTGTGTGTGTGTGTGTGTGTGTGTGTGTGTGTGTTTGTTTGTGTGTGTGTGTGTGTGTGTGTGTGTGTGTATGTATATATGTGTGTGTGTAAGTAGATTTATACATCGATATAGAGCAGATGCAGTTAATAGAGACAGTATAGTGTAAATAAATATATTTATATAAATATCTATATGGGCATGTGTGTACAAATATATATAAATATTTAACTATGTGTATGTATGTATAAGTATGTGTGTGAGTATAATTACAGTATATAATAATAATAATAATAATAATAGTAATAATAATAATAATAATAATAATAATAATAATACTGTTATTTAGGAGTGTGAGTTCAGTGTGTGAGTATTTATAAATACGGGTTAAATGATTAGTGATGGGGGAAGGTAAGTTAAATAAGTTTACACTTCTTCCTACTCCTTTTTTGCACATGTAAATTAAGATATCAAGTGTTAAAGGATGAAATTCTTTGTTATGTTGTTTTGTTTTCTTAAACTTCTCTTGAAGTTTTGTTTTTTACATGTACAAAAATAAAATAAATCAAATCAAATCAAAATTAAAACCATCCATCAGAAAGCGGGAGCACGGCTGGGTTATCGCTTTTTGGGGACCCTGTGCACAATTGTGGTGGGGGGTGGAGGGGGCGCTGCTCAGTAAAACTAAAGTATGACGGGGAAGGGTTTGAACCCCTTCAAGATGATGTGTGGAGATTGCGGTATGAAGATACATCTCCAGCTGTGTTGTCCAGCTGAGCACTAGCAGTGACACCATGAACCCCCCCGTGTGTGAGAGGGGGGGCTCTCACAGAGCTTTGCAGTGCTCTGCAATCTGAACGCAGTCCCCTTCCTCGTGATCGAGGAGCAGCAACAGGTCCTTGGTGTCTCTTGGCTCCAGTTATAGCCTACTTCCAGTCAGCGCAGAGTAAAAGACAAAAAATGTGGCTTTATGGGATTGGGCTGCTCCCGTGGGACCCACACAACCAGCCCGTGTCCTTTTGAGGCTGCAGGAAGAGGATGGACCAGCAGCAGGTGCAGGTTCCTCCAGGTTCCTCCAGGTTAACCAGGTTCACTGGAGGCTTGCTCTACGGCCCACTGCTAGCTGCATCCATAACATCTGTACTTTGCTTGTGAGTTTATTTTCTTTCTGACACATGACAGCGGGCCTGGTTGCCACTGTCAGCCCTCCTCCGGGCCCTCTTTCTCCGTCTCATTGGTGGACTGATTTAATCCTCCTCCAGAGTTTGCAGCCACCCTCTTGACTCTGTTACACCTTTCCTCGGGAGGCTGGAATAAAGATGCTACGGAGGCAGAACCAAGCATCTGTTTTAATGGACTAATGTTGTACTTTAAGGACACAAAACGGAATCGACCTGTGAATCTAAAATGCTAATTTAAGCTCTCCAGTTGAGAGGTTACAATGAATCTGTGTAGGTGAGGTTAGCAAAGCTAACCAGCAACACAAAAGTTATAAAGGCGATCAAACGTGGGCTCTTCTCTCCACCCCACAAATGAGATAAGCTTTCCCATCATCCTGCACCAGGGGTATTCAACTAGATTCGGCCGGGGGCCACATCTGCAAAAGGACTGTATGGAGAGGGCCGCATAATTTGAAAATGTGGGGGTTTTCAAAATGTATTTTGCACTCAAAGACGAAGACTTATGTAAATATAATACATTTGTATTATACATTTGAATATATCTAGTTTACATATGAATTATGTATTAATTGTCTCCAGATTTAGTAATTGTGAATGTTAAATATAATATTCAGATAAAGAAATATTATTTTGAATGCAAGTTCATTTTGAAACCATGCATTGTGCGAACTTAATGAAATTGATATTGACCTACTTTTAATAAAACACGCCATAATGACAAAGCACCACTTTCCACCAAGATTTCCTTATATATGATATATATATGATATATATATTCCTTATATATGCATATTATATTAAGCATTGAGCAAAACCATTTTAGTCAGTAGTAGCCAGTTATAAAAATATTATTAAAAAAAAAAAAAAAAAAAATTTTCAACAAACACCCCCTTTTTTTAAATATGACCAGGGGCCACATAAAAGCTCCTGGCGGGCCGCATGTTGCCCGCGGGCCGCCAATTGAATATCCCTGTCCTGCACCATCTACGCACCATTTCCGTTTGGTTTACTGTGTAACAGACTCATTAAAGTTAACTTGGGTTTCTTGCCATCGTAGACAATCCCGTTCACTCAGAAAATCAAAGTTCACGCTGCCAGCTGATCTAAAATCTGCTTCACAGCACATCCACGCAGTCCCATCAGCCAAAAACCACATGAAGTGGGATTTTTCCAAATCAGATTAAAATCCCAGACTTCCTGACTTCCAGCGTTTCCCAGGCAACAATGAGCCGTGGGTCGACACTGGCATCTTCACACTCAAAGGCCCGTTGAAGAAGTTACAGATTTAAAATCAACTGCTAATTCTTATAGTGGCTATAAAATGTAAAATGTTTAAGACAAGCATCTGTTTTTCTTTCCACAAAAAATGCACCTGAGCTGCTAAGTGTTGTTCAAAGTCCCGCCCTTTTCCAAACAGTTCTCACCGAGGACTTCCCAGATGGTTGAAGAAAGGACGGAGCTCTGCTCCACCTCCCTGCTTCCCAGATGGATTTATCCCAAAACAAAGATGTTGTCTTTTTCTTTGCTTTGCTTTTCTGTTTTTGTTTCCTGGGTGGTCACGGAGAGGAAGAGAGCAGTCGTCCTGCCAAGTGGAAGGCCAGTGCTTTGATTCCTGGCCTCATGCGTCACATGTGGGCATTCTTAGGTAGGATGCTGAGACCCCTAGATCTCCGCCGGTGGGTTCACTGAGGTGTGGTAGTGTCTGACAGAAAATGTGTAGCGAGGACACGATAAAATAATCTGTCTGGATCTGTGCAGACTGCGTGGGTGGTGCATGAGTCCGTGATGGCCTGTAATATATTTGACTTTCCAGCTAATTGTCCCCTGAAGCATGAGTTTCTGTAAACTTGTCTGAGCTGCAGCTTCCACCTGACCTCCACGCCCTAGCAAGGACAGCCCTTCTGTTGTGTCTGCAGGGATACAGGGCCTGAATTAAAATGTGGGAGGAGGAGAAAGGTGAACAAGTCCCATGAATTAAGAAACACAATGAATATGGACATGCATATCCTCCCTTGCAATCCTATTAATTTGTGTAAAAACATGATAAATAACCATCTGGTCAACCATTCTGGTAACCTTTTTTCATGAAGCCATTATTTATTTGATTAGAAAAGTGTCAAAGAGAAAAGAAATGGGGAGTCAACATGACAGGAAGCATATGAAACGCTGAAAGGCCAGAGTAAAAAACTGCTGCTGCAGATTGAATATTCTGACTATGACAGGGTCCCACAAAAGTACGGCTGCTGCCAGAGTGACCCTCAAAATAATGTTGGAGTCAGCAGCGAGTCGTTGCAAGTGGGCCAGACTAAAATAACCTGAATGCGCCCAACCAGGAGAAGTCAAGCAACTGCTGGCGTGAGAACGAGGAGATGAGATGCACTTACCCACCAGAATTAAATCTAAGGGGGGAGGATTTGTTTGTGCAATGATGCAGAGGAGATTTTAGTAATGTTGCTAAGGTTTTGCAGTTTTCTTCATGAGATGACTGTCACTGAGTTTAGAGGGAAACTGAACTCAAGGATCTCCAGGCAGCACCTGCAGAACTTTATCTGAGATAAGTTATTCACATGGTACGTGGGCCTGACTGAGCAGAATTAAAATAAAATGCATCAAAAAACGTAAGTAACTGGATGATATAAAGCTTGTAGGACCACCTTATCAGCTATACCTTGAAGTGCTAGATGTGTGATGTGGTATGTGGTCGTGGAGGACCTCTGGTCCATCCTTCTCTCCACCGCTGCTTCACCGAGGTGCACGTAGCTCTCTGAAGGTCCCACCTCAACATTTCAGTCAGAACTTTGACCTTCTTAAAGCTGCAATTCTCTCACGTTTCAGCCATTCTGATGCAGATCTGCTGGTTGGGATCCTTTGCTGTCACATGGCCCATTTGCAGCCAGTCTCCGGAGCCAGATGCCCTCACATCTGGCTCCGGAGCAGCGGAGGACACAGAGGAGCTCATTGCAAGGTGTTCATGCTAAAATACTGTTTCTGCTCGTCTCTTAATGTCGCACTTTCTTTTTTATGACCAAACATCTCTGCCTTCCTCTCATAAGTCTGCAGAAGTGACGTGACATTGTGTTTGGATCCAGCGCTGCAAACGTGCTGCCATGAACGTTTCAGAAGGAAGAAAACACACACTTGTTCCGCCTCTTTCTTATTGCGTCATAAAATTGACCACTGAGCATGCAAACTGATTCCTGCTGAGTTTAGTTTGCAGGAGCATGTCGGGGGGAGTTCACTGTCTTGCCCAGTAAAACTTTGACGTGTGGTCTGGGTATCAAACTGACAACACCTTTGGAGAAGACTCTGAGTTTCTGAACATGATGATCAGAGCTTCAGTCTGCACATTGTTACTGATCCTGAGAGTTACTGGGGGTGTTTGATGGTGATGATTGGTTCTGTAGTTGGATCAGTAAAACACATTTAACAACTCAGGTAGGTTTAAGAATAGAAAGAGTTAATTTAGAAAGAGTATATGAGAACACCTTTTTGGGGATAATAATAGACCATAAAGTCAGTTGGAAACCACAGGTAAACCAAGTAAGATTAAAAATGTCCAGAAGTATCGGAGTATTGAGCAAAGTCAGACATTTTTCCAACCTTAGATCTATGAATACTCTATACTGCACGCTTATTCTACCTTACTTGACTTACTATGTTGAAATCTGGGGTAATGCTTGCAAGACCACACCACAGTTAGGGTTAGGGTTAGGGTTAGTTTGCAAAATACACAAAAGAGCAATACGAATCGTGAATAATGTTGGTTTTAATGATTACACCAATCTTTTATTCATCAAGTCAAAAGCACTCAAATTCATGGACCTGGTAGATGAGAAAACAGCTTTGCTTCTGTTTAAAGCCAGAAAAAATCTACTTCCTCCCAACATACAAACCATGTTCAGAGAGAGAGGGGGGTTAATTCAACTGGAAACAACCGATCTGGAATACAGTTGCGAAAAGTAGGTGCATTTCTGTTTGTGGCGTGAGGTTATGGAATGCATTACCGGAAGAATTAAAATATAGCAAAAATGTGTTGAATTTAAAAAAAAAACGGTATAAAGACATGATGATAGATAAGTACAGACTTGTTCCCGGGTAATGGAATAATGTCATAAAGAAAAGAAACAAAAGGATGGGTACATTGATTATTATTTTGATAAACACTTAAGTAATCCTTTTTTTTTTTAATATGTGTGTACAGATACATGCATGTATGTAAGTGTAAGCATGTGTAGTGTACATATGTATGTGTATGTATGGATAAATGTGTATATGGGTCAATGACGTGACGCCTATATTTTCTGAAAAACAGATTTTTTTTCAATTCAAAAAAGGTTTAAATGGATAAAGATGACCTACCTGTCCCACATATGGACTCACTTGAATTTTACAAAAAATACCAGTTATTTGGGATTTTGTTGTTGTTTTAAGCGTCTAAATGTCATGTGGTGCGACCATCCGACCATGACTCTGGTTTTGAAAACTTATTTAAAATCACTCTAAATGTATTTAAATCAATCTTCTTCTATCTGGCATGATTTCCAAGTGTCTTGTAGTGTGTAAGATTGCAACACATTTGTATTTATATTTCCATCAGAATATACAAACAAAGTTTGACTGATGTCCATTTTATGAAATATCATGTGACGCAACCCTTAAAATAACTATAATTTTTGTATAATACTGAAAACTTGTCATCATGGTTGCACCACATGACTTTTTTTTAAGGCTAGTGCAAATTCATCTTGACAAAAATCACTTAATTTAAAAGTTTTATATGAATTTATGTGTACACATCATTCTCAATGTTTGAACTACTGCAATAGATATTCTTTTTTTTATTATTTTAAAATTGACCTGTTGAAAATCCTTATTTGTCATTGACCCATATGCACATGTATGGATATATGTGTAGGTACATCATAAGCAGACAGGTACGCATGTATGTGTGCATATGCTCTTTGTTGTTGTTAGCTATTACTCATTTGTTCTATTTCATATAAGGAAAATGTCTCAAACATGTCAGACAAAAGAACATTTTGAAATGTAAGAAGGGGGGCATTCATAAGCCGAGTCTTCAGCCCTGACCCTTTGGTCGTGACCTAAGTGTTCATGCTTGGTGGTGACCAATACATTTTTCATTCATTCATTCATTCATTCATTCATTCATTCATTCATTCATTCATCAGTCTGGGGGGAAGATGTGACGTCAGCACTGACTGGGTCTTGTCTCCCCAGACGATGAGGTCCATCGGAGGGGATGGGGCCAGTTTTCTGTGATGAGGACGCCGCAGCGCCCCCTGCGGGAGCTGCTTCACCACCGCCCCAGCCCTGCTGCACTCCTCTGCCTCTGGATGATGGACGGAGAGCCCTTCTCCTCAGCTCTCTCCTCTCTGCTGTACTCTGCTGGGGGACACGTTGTGGCCCTCTTCTCCTCTTCCTCTTCCTCGTCCTCGTCTTCAGCCTCCTCCTCATCTGACTCTGCCATCACTGCCATGTCCCTGGAGCAGAAGACAACGTTTGCCTTGGTCATCCTCCTCTTCGTCTTCCTCCTCATCCTCATCGTACGGTGTTTCCGTATCCTGCTGGACCCTTACCGGAGCATGCCCACCTCCACCTGGGCCGACGGCCTGGACGGGCTGGAGAAGGGCCAGTTCGACAACACGCTGGCCTGAGGTGGCATCCACACGGGTGTAAGAAGCACAAGCCTTTCCCATGCTGCTCCCTTCATGTGATGATGCTGCTGATTTGCTTTCACTTGCACAACCTGCACAAACGTGGCTGTATTTTATTGACATTTTAAACTCCTTGGATCAACTCACAGTTGCAGAATACTGTCAGCATGTTTACTCTGCTAAGTAAAATCTTACGAAGCAAACTGTTTTGATACAGCCTCTTAATGATTTAGTGGTTAGTTTAGACAATCCAGCAGTTCATTTGCTCAGAATCTGGTCAGATCAGCCGTCCGCTGCAAATAAAGTTGTTCACATTATGAGCCAACATGAATAAATGAATCAAGACCTTCCTACACGCTTGGACTTTTTCCTGTGTCAGTCTGTGTTTATATAATCTTCATCAAGTCAGCCAGTTGACCGTGGTTTCTTCCTCGGTTCCTTCTTTGGCTACGACGTCTTCATCAGTTCCACGTCAGAGAGCGTCTCCGTCCACGTCAATCTGATGCCGTGACGTGTCAGGTGCCAGCATCTCGCTGTGGGATAAAAACAAAAAGTATGTACCAAATGCTTAGATTTCATTGGTGATATTTGGAATCGGGCGGCGCTAGGGATTTTGGGACCCATGAAAAGAATGTTTACAGGGCCCCCAACACAGCACCAACATTTTTTTATGCTATTTTACATACAATTATGCATTTTAATGGTATTTTGGACTATCATTACCATATTTGTGGAAGAAGAACAACATGACAGTTAACATGTAAAGAAGGGGAAGAACTAAATACTGTCTGTGCGCTACTTGATCCAGTCGAACTTAACCATTTTACATAAATAGAGGGGGGGGGGGGTTCTTTTATTGTTAACAAGGACATTGAAAATAAAACATTTTTTATTATGTGTTAGGTCATAACTTAGTGTCGTTATTTTTTCTGTCTTATCATTTTATTATCATTGAGGGCCTCTCTGGGCCCCCCTCAATCATGGGTCTTTTTGCCTCTTTTATCTTTGATAATCATTAAAGAATTGGGATTCATTCGAATTGTGATCAAAAGAAGGATGCTGATATCGAATGATGGCTGTTTCAGCATCCGAGAATCAGCTTTATTTTATTCATGATAAGGTAAGTGAAGGTTTTTGGAGCCTTGAGTTGAGTTATTTCCCACGACTGACAGATTATACTCAACTAGATCAGATGTATGATGTCACTTACTAAATGATAAGTGAGTTTTGAAATTAATTGGAAAATGGTTAGAAAAAAGGGAGGTGGGCTTATAAATTAATTAAATTAATAAAGATTCAATCAAGGGCCGCTCGGTGGCACAGTGGGTTAAAGGGGACATATTATGAAAAACACGTTTTTTCTTGTTTTAACATATATAAAGTGGTCTCCCCTCACCCTGCCAGCACAGGGGAGACAAAGTCCCATGAATTTCTGCAAGGTCTGTGACCCCCGCCTTACAGAATCCCCCAGTGTCACATGATTTTTTTTGAGCCGATTAGAATCTGCTCCTATGGTGACGTCACCCGAGGCGCAGAGGTTCGGCCTCCGCTGCTGAAACCACGCCCACAACCAGCTCTCTCCGTCGGCTCGAGCGTCCGCCATTGTTCAGCAGCGGTGGCTGTTTGAACAGCGAGGGAGAGTAGAAATGAGGTTTTGCATCGACATTTACCCTCATAAAAGGATCAGTTCCCACAGCACGGACCCGGTAACTGCACACGAGTCAGCGGTAAGTTCCTTTTTTTTTATGTTATTTATATTTGTATGATCTTTGCATACTAAGTATTTAGCTTAGCTCCGGAGCACCAGAGCTGCTCACGGACCGGACCGTCGAGGAGCCCCGGGTTCGGAGCTCCAAACCCGGGGGCTCCGGGCTCGGAGCTCTATTAGTACCGTAATACATTTTTCTTCTGTGGTTTCAGATCTTTCAAGCACCTGGAGCTGTTCACATTCAGAAGACGCGCGGTCCTTCCTTGAGCCAGCAATAGTGCATACATTTTATTTATATATTTTAACAATAAAGTAGCCATTTGTGAAAATTCAGTGTTGTGATTTATTTACAGTTAACATGATTCATTTGTCTTGTAACATAAGAAGTGAAATGATGAGGAATTGGAGTAAATAACTGTGGTGTAACTGTTTAGAATTAAATTAAATCTTCCTGTGTGAATTAGTGTGAAGACGAGGTGACTAAAGGCTGATTTATGGTTCCGCGTTACACCAACGAGCCTACGGCGTAGGGTACGTGTCGATTTAACGCAGAACCGTAGACACGCTTTGCTACGCAGCCGCTGCTCTTCTCCCCAGAGAGAGGCTTTGTCTCCTCCCCTGCTACACGTCATTCAAGCAGCCAATCAGCGCAGAGCCTCATTATCATAGCCCCCCCCTCCCTGAAAATGAAGCACAGAAAAAGGCTTTAGAAGCGGAAAAAATAAAAACAGGGCCCAGAGACTGAATTTCTGATTTATGTAGAAAAAACAAGCTTTAGATTGTTTTTAAGACATTCAAGGCCTGTTTAAAATATACATTAAATGCCATAATATGTCCCCTTTAAGCAACCAACTCATATACTGAGGCTACAGGCCTCCTGCAGCGGTTGCAGGTTCAAATCCTGGCCTGCGCTCCTTTACTGCATGTCATCTCCCTTCCTGTCTGCAACTTGAATAAATGGGCAATTAGAGGCCAAAAAAAGATTCAATCAAAGAATGATCTGACATTTTTCCCAACATGTCTTATTATTTGCAATGACAAAGGAGAAAACAAACTCGGATGAAAACTGCACTATTTATAAACTGATGGTCTGTATAAAGATAAAATAAATTTTAACAAACAATTTTGACTTAAATATTTGAGAACTTGGGTAAGAAGTTAGAAAGACAATATTTTAGTGACTGAAATAAAACCACAAAGTGCTCCCACACAATTATGTCACAGATGCACGAGAAAGCAGAAAAACGTGTCTGTATTTGTGTTTATGTTGTTCTATACACACACACACACACACACACACACACACACACACACACACACACACACACACACACACACACACACACACACACACACACACACACACACACACACACACACACACACACACACACACACACACACACATACAGTTTACCGATGATTTTACACTAAATGCGGCAACACACCGAGATCCCCGCCCCGTCCCCATGGAAACGGGGCCAGCGTTTCTCAGCTCCGAGGATGAGGGGAGGACACGTGGAGTGAATCCGTTTTTAATGACTTCCATTAGATTTTCTGTTCTCGGGAGTTTACGGAGTTACTGTGGATGGGAGCCACATGTGGCGGGAACAGAAGTGTCATCAGAGAACAGTCATCATCGTGATGTCTGATCCCCCCAGATCTTTGTGAAACAAGGTCAAAACCCTGTGATAGGAGCGGGTCTTCAGCTGGTCAGTGTGCACCTTTATTGGCAGTGCCATTATTAAACACGCAAAAGATAAGCAGAAAGGAGAAATGAGGATGGACAATTACCCTCCAACAGTTTCTGCCACGTGAATAAATAGAAAGAATAGAAATAGAAAGCCTTTATTATCATTATAATTCTACAATGAAATTAGGCAGCAGCTCCGTCAAAGTGCAAAACAAATGCAAGACTATATAAGCAAGTAAACTGTACACAACAAAATGAACAAAAAAAGTAAACATAAATATATATATATATATATATATATATATATATATATATATATATATATATATATATATATATATATACACTATAAGAAAAGAGTGAATGGGAGAATAAAATAAAAATAAAAATGTACATGAATGGGTGGAGGAATATTGCACTGAAAGGATGTAAGAGTATTGCACATAGAAAGGTAAGGAATATTGGGACATTATGGACAGGAAATAGAAAATATTGCACAGTGTGAGGTAGCTTATGAGTTCAAAAAGTTCACAGCTTTTGAAAATGTTCCTTGCCCTGTTGAGGCAGCAGGAGCTGTAGATGTCAGACAGCGAGGGCAGAGAGGGCAGAGGGCAGCCCATGATCTTCTGTGCTGTGTTTGCCACCCTCTGCAGCCTCTTCCTGTCTGCCTCCGTGCAGCTGGAGTGCCACACTGTCACGGCGTGAATAAAGCATTAGGCTTTTATGAAAATGACCATCATAAGGTGCAGACCACCCTAGAAGCAGAGGTTTTTCACGTCTGCCTCTTTGAACGTCTCGGTCAAAAACCTTCTTCAGCCTGTTTTCCACTTGGATTTCCCCTTTTTATCTCATTTCGTTGTCTTGGATGAGTGCTCTGACAGCAGGCCGTTTCTCTCCGCCTCCATTGTGGGATTTCTTCCTCTGTGCTGGACTTCCACACACTGCTGCACCTTTCCTGATAGTCCATGGGTCAGAGCCCAAAACTTCACTGGTCTGGTCTGGTCTGACAAAACTTACCTATGATTTTTGAAAAGATCCATGTCTGTAGATGATATTCTGGTATAATAACCTTCCTGAGTGGCAGCTGGATCATAGTTACCAGTTCATGAAGTTACCACTCCCTTCAGAAAATTACATTTTAGATGCTGCTACATATCCTGGTTTAGACTCATGTACAAGATATCTGTCAATGTTTCACTATATTGTCTTTGGTATCATTTTAAAGGAGACCTTTTAAGCATTCATTCAAGCTAAGATGTGAATCTTTCTGACCAACATAGAGGTCACTGCAATTCAATTCAATTCAATTCAATTTTATTTATATAGCGTCTAATACAACAGAGTTGTCTCTAGACGCTTTACAGAGACCCATACCCAGAACATGACCCCCGAGCAGTTATTACATAAACAATGGCAGGTAAAAACTCCCCTAGTGGGAGAAAAACCTTAAGCCAAACAGTGGCAAGGAAAACTCCCCTTTAGGAGGAGTTTTTGCTCTTTAAACTGCAGCTCTTTAAACTATAAACAACACACATTTTTACACTATTTTCACCTAAATGAGATACTATCTTTTAGCCCTGTGTTATCTAGGAACAACAGAGACACAAAATACAAAAACTGGAATAATCACAGGAACATAAGGATTCAGGAAATGTATAATATATACCCAATTTAGAATCATCAATGCATCACTACGCATGTTTAACAGTATTTCATCTGAGAGATTGTCTGTATGGTGCCTAAAAACGTTATTTCATTACAGTAACAAGTTAGTAAATGTGTTGATTAAAATATGAGTTAAAAAAAGATAAATGTATTTCATTGAAGTTACAATCCAAGAATAATTTAGTTGTTGAAACTAAGAGCATATTATGCTCTTATTTATTGATGTCATATACAGGTGAAGGTTGGAAAATTTTAATATATTTCAAAACTAAAGGTGAAACAAATATATTATTTCCCACTACATGAAAAGTGAGATATTTCTAGCCTTATTTGTTATAATTTTGATGATTATGGCTCACAGCTTATGAAAGCCCCAAATAAAAAAATTAAAAAAAAATTAAAATGTTTTATGAAATCAATAAACAATTCAATCATCAAAATGATAACAAATAAAGGCTTAAAATATCTTGCTTTGCATGTAGACTAGGTAATATATGAGTTTCACCTTTTAAGTTGAATATAAATTAACTTTTACACCATATTCTAATTTTCCGACCTTCACCTGTATGAATATTCTACATCTTGGCGGATGTGGACGTACATACATAGGAGGATATTTCAGTTGCTATATGGTTGCCTGTCTGTACAGTCATGCAAGTTCAATGCTATTAAAGCACTTTAAACTTTAAATCAAAGCATTTTGTTTTTTCATATAAAATAAATACATTTCTATGTATTTTAGAAGTTTTGGGGATGTCCCTTTTTTTGGTCCCTGCGCTGCTGAAATGGGGCATCCCTTATTTGTATTTCGCCTGATGTAACATCATTCTTCAAGTGCTACTCAACTTGAGCAGCACTTGAAGAAGTCTTTGTAGAGGGTTGGAAAATGACCTCTATTAAAAACAAAGTAAATGTTGACACCCCCCTTATTTCATTTTTTTGAAAACTCAAAAAGCTACAACATAAACAGTCTACATTTCATTTCATTTCATTTAAATGCTATAATATTTTGCGACACTAGGTGTCACTATAAGTCAGGCATGTCAAACTCAGTTTGGCTCTGGCCGGATCCAGACTTTCTGTTCTCAGGTGGGCCGGATCAGTAAAAGAGTGTCAACTCCAAATATTTAGCTTTGTTTTTCAGTACCATGCTTTATCATTCAGCCTACATTCGTAGCCTGGCCTACATACTATAAGCATGGATAGCAAGGGATCTTTTCTAATCACAACACATTTATTCAAAACAATGGAAAAAAATGATTTTCATGTTTGGCCGTGAAACTGGTTTATTTTAACAGTTGAGTGAATGCAGTTTTACACCTGAACCAACTCACAACATTAACAAACTCAAGTGGGAGCTATGAAAAAAAATATTATCACAATATTACAAATGATGTAGTGGAGGCTTTTCGCATTGTGTCTTGTGATGACTTGAATTCAGAAAGTTTCCTCCTATAAAACTCTGGTGGCTTCCCAACATGACATCCATGTTTTGTGGTGAGATGCCGTTGGTGATGTGCTGGCTTCATGCTCGCGTTGGCTAATTTTCTCCAGAAAAAAAAACAAAGTGCCAACTCGTGGATGTAAATCCCATTACACGTAGTCTTCCATGTACTGTCGGTACTTCGCTGGCTCCGGTTTCGCCTTCTTTTTCTCTGTGTTTTCTGCAGCATTGCTGCAGAAAAAGGGATGTAGACGGGCTGATGTAGACGGGCTGTTTTACTTCTCAGCCGCTCGCGGCTCCAGCTCATTTCTGATCAGCGCCGACATGAACAAAGCGGTTGCGCAATCGAGTACGTCACAGCAGCTTCACCACACCCCCCCACTTCTCACCTGGCTGTGGAAAAACAAACGGGGACAAAACGGGTAGAGGCGGGTAGAGGCGTGACGAGCCGAGTCGGGCCGAGTAAGGACTAGTCCAAAAGGGCCAAAAGAGTCGCCAAGTTTTCTCACAACTTGTTTGACAATGTCTGTACCCATTTTGTCTATTCTGCGGCAAACGGTGTCATTAGACAAAGGCACGGTTTTTAATATATCCGCTTCCGATTTTTTGTCCAGCATGGTTTGGGCCAATACAACAGCGGCGGGAGCAGCAGGTTTTCAGCTATGGTAAATGGTTTCTTGGCTTTAGCTACGAGCAAAGACACCACATAAGACGCCTCCAGAGCTTCGGCTGATGTAGTGGAGGCTTTTCGCATTGTGTCTTGTGATGACTTGAATTCAGAAAGTTTCCTCCTATAAAACTCTGGTGGCTTCCCAACATGACATCCATGTTTTGTGGTGAGATGCCGTTGGTGATGTGCTGGCTTCATGCTCGCGTTGGCTAATTTTCTCCAGAAAAAAAAACAAAGTGCCAACTCGTGGATGTAAATCCCATTACACGTAGTCTTCCATGTACTGTCGGTACTTCGCTGGCTCCGGTTTCGCCTTCTTTTTCTCTGTGTTTTCTGCAGCATTGCTGCTGCGCTTCAGCCACATCTCCATCGTTACAGTGCGTCGTTATGGTAACGGCAGGTGATTGACAGGTGATGCATTCTGGGTCAATGGGTTAAACTAACTTGTAGGGAGAGTCCGTTTTTTTAAGGATACTAAAATTGAATACTGAATATAAAATTCAGTGTATGAATGTGCATTTGTATTTTATTTTACTTTTTATAATATAATTATTTCTCAAGACTTATTTATTATTATTAGGCTTACTGCTTTTTTTAAATATATATTTTTGTAAATCTCACGTACCCCCTGGAGTACCTCCACGTACGCGTACCCCCATTTGAGAACCACTGCTCTAAATAACTTATGTACATTTTTTTTAAAGTGAAAGGGGAAACCAGAGCACCTGGAGAAAACCCAAACGAGCACGGACAAAATGTCTGAAAATGTCCTCTAATCAAGTGGTTACTCATTCGTTTACTAACAAATGGGAAACATACTTTATGATCGTTTCCTAATCATAGCCAGGAAAGGTTTTTTACAGATATTTCTAAGTGCTGAAAAAAACCTGTCGATTCTACCCTTCTTCTTGACTTCTCTTCTGACGCACAGCTCTTTTTTAAGACATTTAAGAACAATGTCATCGAAAACTGGGTCTGATGTGTGAATTACTATATAAAGCTCAATCAAAGGTTTAAAGTTATTGAAAACTTCTCTGACTAGGACCTTGGCGAGATCCACCCTGTTTTCCTCCACAATCCTGAGGGTGTGGTCATCAGTCACCACTTCAGTCATCATTTTCTGTGACAGTCGATCGACTATTTCATTCACGTATGGTACTACTTTTAATTTCCCATTAAGGTAATTATATTTTAGATCCATCCTGAACAGTAAGGTAGTGATGAGGTGTTTAATTGCATCAACGGCCCGATTGCACGGGGGGGACCATGGATCAGAGCTGGGATCAGGAGCAGCCTCCTCTTCTTTCAAGCTCCTCTCAATGGGCTCAACGGCATCAGAAGGAGATGCTGGAGAGCCTAATGGAGAGCTTGACGTTGAGTCAAAAGAAAACGTTTGAAACACACTGCAGTCTTTGACGTTCTCTGCAATCTTTCCTGACTGTATCATAATATTATTGTATAATATTAATATTATAATATTAATTATAATAGTAATCTGCGGCTGTTGAGTGAGGTTAAACTGGCTAACGCTTCGTTCTGGCGGCCGCTAGTATTCACGGTATTTATATGCTCGGTCAATGACGCGGAAGTGACGCACACCACCAATGACGTCACCAAAATACAAAATACAATCCTCGCGCTGGGGATTATGATTATTATTTTTTTTTTATTATTATAATATATGCATTAGCTCAGAGTTGAAGGGCTGTGGCTGTTAGTAGTTGTGGTTAATTTTGTTTAAATATGCCTGTGCTGCCCTTCCATGGACTCTGTAGATGCTGTGCTTTTTGTCCATGTAGACTTACCGTAGTTTTCTTAAGAAAGCAAAAAAAAAAAAGCTGTTTTCCCTAAACTCGTTTTTTCTCTGCTGAACCCTAAAGAGCATATGTCTGTGGGTAATACTTACCTTTTGTGTTAAACTTACCTCTGATGGTGTTCGGAAATAGATGATAGTTTGGGAGGAAAACTTAAAAAAAACGGGAGCGATGCTAACGCGTTAGCATGCCAATGGGATTTTCTGTGTTACGTTAGCATTAAGCTAACCGCTAGTCGTTCATAGCGGTTTATCAGTTATAATCAGTAGGAGTTGAGGGGGGATGAGGGGGGATGGCATCCCTCCCCTGAAATAAAAACGGTCCAAATCATCCCCCCCTGAAATAA
The DNA here is from genome assembly GCF_033807715.1 of Cololabis saira. NCBI lineage: Eukaryota > Metazoa > Chordata > Actinopteri > Beloniformes > Belonidae > Cololabis > Cololabis saira. The sequence continues at coordinate 42,078,291 of NC_084597.1, forward strand.
AAACGGTCCCCCCTGTAAAACTGCCATCCCTCCTTTCCATCCCTTATGGGATGGAAAGGAGGGATGGCATTTCATCAATGAATGTGGTTTTACTGCTATTTCAACATTTAGAGTCATCACCAGAAAAATAACTTATTTGACAATTTTCACCTGTTTCAAGTAAATTTTCACTTGAAATAAGTAGAAAATCTGCCAGTGGGACAAGATTTATCTTCTCATTACAAGCAAAAAAATCTTGTTCCACTGGCAGATTTTTCTACTTATTTCAAGTGAAAATCTACTTGAAACAGGTGAAAATTGTTGTTTTCTCCAGTGATGAGTCTTGTTTTAAGTGTAATGAGATTTTTTTTTACTAAAATTAGACATTTTAACTAGAAATAAGACAAATATTCTTGTTAAGATTGTGAGTTTTTGCAGTGATCCATGTTACTTATCCTGTGAAGGACAGAGTCATATTGATAAGTTCAGAAAAGTGTTTTTTATTGTTGTGTTTTGATGTATTTGATGTAAGCCCAGTGGATATTTAAAGCTTATAGAAGGCTGCATTTAACTGCTGCTATGTCATTCCTACAGTATTTCAGCAGCTGTTTTGGTCACTGCTATTATTTGTAATTATATTATTTGTAACCAACACAAATTATCTGTCCCCATATGATAAAATCCACCACCCCCCTGATTCTTTTTTACAACTCGAGTACTGGTTATAATCAGTTATAATTTCAGTAAATGTTTATGTTTATTTGTGTTGTACATAATAATTAATGACATAGCATTTGTTGATGTTTAAGAAAGGGTCAAATACAATACAGATGGGGCGGTGACGGGAAGCGCACGATGTAGGACGTGTTTCACGTCGGCTCCTCGGGAATTCGTTTTTAAAATACTTTAACTGTTATATAAAGTCTGTCCATTGGTTGCCACTACTACATCCCCGTACAAGGACTGTGTATCTGTCTTCCTCAGTGCCATAACCGGGTAAATGTCGAGTTCCAGAGCGAAAAGTGAGTCTGCTAAGAATGAATGGAGTCATTTATTTTGTATTTGACTTTGTGGCACCCTTTTCTGTTTTTTGTTGTTGTTGTTGTTTTTTTTATAATCCTTTTGGTTTTTATGGGACAGCTCAGTTCTGCACTCCCTACGGTCGTTTGGTAGTACAGTTACACTACAGGTAACGACAGGTTTTGTTTCAGAGGAGGGGGGGGGTGTGGATGCTTCTGCTAGGTGGGAACAGTTCTGAGCTGGGGGGGGGGGTTGTTTGCTTCTGGGGGGGTGGGGTTGGCACCTATTCTATACTTCGGGATTTATTTCATGTTTATGCTTACTATGTTGATAGACTTTTATTTTGGCCTCTCACTGCACCTCAGGGTGCTCGTCTGTGAAGCTCCTGAAGTAACGGACGACACCACCGTCATCTGCCTGATCCGGGAAGGTGACGAGTCCGCGTACAGACGGGAGGTGGACCAGCTGGTCCACTGGTGCAGTCGGAACCACCTGGAGCTGAACCCGCTCAAGACTGTGGAGATGACAGTGGACTTCAGGAAAAACCCACCGCCACTCCCCCCCTCACCATCCTCAACAGCACTGTCTCCACCACAGACTCCTTCAGGTTCCTGGGGTCCACCATCTCCCGGGACCTGAAGTGGACCACCCACATCAACTCCGTCAGGAAGAAGCTCAGCAGAGGTTGTACTTCCTGCGTCAGCTCAGGAAGTTTAACCTGCCACAGGAACTGCTGATCACATTCTACACTGCCATCATCCAGTCTTTTCTCTGCTCTTCCATCACTGTCTGGTTTGGATCAGCCACCAAACTGGACAGGCACAGACTGCAACGGACTATCAGGACTGCAGAGAGGATAGTTGGGACTAACCTCCCATCTATCGACGACCTGTACCGGTCCAGGACCAGGAAATGGGCAGGTAGCATCTCTGCAGACCCCTCACACCCATGGATGTATTATATAACTGGATACAGTGCCAAAAATGGCCGCCCATTCATTTCAATGCATTCTGCTCAGCCAGCGCATGTGCCGAAAAAATTTCTGACTTCCTGGTTTACTTCCTGGTACACGGGCCCATAGAGCATGCGCAGTTGAGTCACCTCCCATGATGCTCTGGGGCACATCAATGGCACCGACACGGCCGTGACGTCACGCCCAGAAAGAGACTTTTCTTTGACTTTTCTGGCCGTTATAACACATTTTTGACGGATATAAAGTCCATGACTTAAAAATATAGAATACAAAGATTAGTAAATGCCGGTGATTACAGCTGGAGGTTCCTGTGAACAGTTTTAGAGGCTTCTCTTTTACTATTGCGGTCTATGGGAAAAAAGCTTTCTGGGCCCCATGGGATTTTTTGTTGCAGTACCGCGGCTGGCCACTGGAAAAAATCGGCACACCTTCTGAGCGCGAGACTGGGGGGCTGCTCACACCCAGGACACAGTCTGTTCCAACTCCTCCCTCTGGACGGCGCTACAGAGCACTGTACGGTAAAACCTCCAGACACAGAGACAGTTTCTTCCCGCAAGCGGTTGCTCTGATGAACTCCCACAAACAGTCTCAGAGTAACCAAACACGCAGTGCAATCACAATCATTTAGCACCTTCTGAAATAATCATGTCTGCCTCACTCTGCTGCACCTCTCACCTTTTGCATTTCTTTTGTATAATGTTTTGTATAATTTTGTTTTGTAAAATTGTAAATTGGTAAAACTGTAAATGGGTTATTTTATTTTATTTATTTTATTTTACTCAGAGCTGTCCTTTTTCCTTTCTTTTCCCTACCTCAAACTGCTGCACCTTAGATGTCTATCTGTACATATGTCAAAAATACCACATTTGTTTATTTGTTTATTGTTTATCTACTGCGAAAGAGCGAAATTACCGGAGTCAAATTCCTTGTTGGACAATGTGTCGAACCTTGCCAATAAAGATGATTCTGATTCTGATTCTGATTCTGATTCTGATTCATGCTTACTACTTGGATCTAAACCTCTGACATTTGATGGCACAGTCTAAGAGATCACCTCTCATTGCAGGTGGAGATGTTAAATTTGTTAGTTTGAACTGCAATGGCCTAATTAATCCAATTAAACGAAGTAAGGTTTTACATTACTTGCGCCATCTCAATGCCCATATAATTTACTTGCAAGAAACTCATTTGAGAGAGGTGGATAACATAAGGCTTAGAAAGAGCTGGGTTGGGAATATTTACACTTCCTCTTTTTCTAGTAAATCAAGGGGGGTAGCTATTCTTTTGCACAGGGATATTCCTTTTGTTCATACCCGAACAATCACTGACCCTGCTGGCAGGTTTATAATTGTTATTATGTGCATTTTTGATGTGAAGGTAGCTCTTGCAAATGTGTATGCCCCTGATTGGGATGATGAGTCCTTCTTTAGACAGGTTTTTTCAAGGATACCGGACTTTAATTGTTGGATAAATCCTTCCTAAGATCACTCCTCCCGCACCTCAACCGCACAATCCAAATCAGCCAAAGTGATTGAAGCCTTTATGAGAGAGTTTAATGTGGTTGATCCTTTGGCGTTTCCTTAATCCAGGTAAAAGAGCATATTCATTTCTCTCATGTTCACTCTACTTACACGCGTATTGACTTTTTTTTAGTGACCAATAGACTACTCACTTCCATTTCTGACTGTAAGTATGATGCAATAGTTGTATCCATGAATATTTATTTTCAGAAGTTCAATAATATGAGGGCACCATGGCGTTTAGATACACACTTACTATGGGATAATAACTTTGTTAATTTTCTCAGCAAGCGGATTGATTTCTTTTTCCAAATTAATAAAACTCCAGAGGTAACAGCCTCTGTGCTATGGGAGACAATGAAAGTGTTTATTAGAGGGGAGATTATCTCCTATAAAACTTATCAGAAAAAATCTATGAAAGAGAAATTAGCCAAGATATCTCAGCGCATTGCAATTTTGGACTCTTTGTATGGTACCTCTAAACGACCTGACACCTATAAGGAACGTATAGCCTTGCAAGCAAAGTATGATCTCATTATGTCATAGTTTACAGCTGAGTTACTACTTCGTTCAAGGTCACAATTTTATGAACAGGGAGATGGAACTAGTAAGCTTTTGGCTCATCGGTTGCGACACATTTCAGTATCTCAGTTAATCTCTCGACTCGAAACTGGTGCAGGAGTGTGACTGTAGAAATCAATAGGACCTTTTTGGATTTTTAAAAATAGTTATACTCATCTGATTTCTCTCATGCTCTTCCAGATCTGCTCTCATTCTTCGATAAAATTGACACTGCTACTCTGGACCAGAACGTGGCAGGGGAATTGGAGCGTCCTATTACAGCAGGTGAACTTGCAGAAGCCGTTAAATCGCTCCGAAGCGGTAAAAGCCCTGGCCCAGACGGCTACTTGGCAGATTTTTATAAAATATTTTGGAAGCAACAGATTCAGATTCAGATTCAGAGAAACTTTATTTATCCCCGAGGGGCAATTTCAAGGCAACTGAGCAGCAAGACTTTGAAGTATAAAATAGGATAATAAAATAAAATAAAATAAACAGATAAGTGGGGCATGTCTCATATGTACAAGAAATGTGCAAAAAAATGTACCAAAAATATATAAATATAAGAACTGGCCCCGCACCTGCTAGAGATGTTCACTGAGTCCTTTACTTTGGGCTCCTCCACACCTTAAACCAGGCTCGTATTTCGCTGCTCTTAAAGAAGGGTAAGAACCCCTTACAATGTGGTTCATACCGGCCCATTAGTCTACTGAACTTTGACTTCATATTGCTGTCTAAAGTACTGGCCAGGCGCTTAGAAAAGGTTCTTCCCTCTATTGTATCGTTGGATCAAACAGGGTTTATTCGTGACCGACACTCCTTTTTTAACCTTAGGGGGGTATTTAATGTGGATTATAGTCCTTCTCTGTCTGCTCTGCCTGAAGCCTTGGTTGCGTTGGATGCGGAGAAGGCGTTTGACAGAGTGGAGTGGGAGTATTTATTTTTTATTCTGGGAAGATTTGGTTTTGGGGAAAAATTTGTTTCATGGGTTAGATTATTGTACGCCTCGCCACTCGCCTCTGTTAGAACGAATAACACAAATTCCGAATACTTTCATTTAGGTCGCTCTACAAGACAGGGTTGCCCGTTAAGTCTCCTTTTATTTGCCCTTGTGATGGAACCTTTGTCGATCGCCTTACGGTCTAACCCTGATATTCGGGGTATAACTAGACATGATGTGGAACCGAAGGTAGCCTTGTACGCGGATGATCTTTTGCTGCTTCTGTCTGATATAGCGCGTTCCATTCCTGCGGCCCTCACGGTTCTAAACACTTTCAGTGGGGTTTCGGGATATAAACTGAACCTTAACAAAAGTGAATTATTCGCTGTTAATAAGCAGGCAAGAGAGTATCCACTTAGACAGTTTCGATTTAAGATCTCAAACTCTGGTTTCATTTATCTTGGAGTGTATATAGCTGACACACAGGCTAATCTCTATAAGAAAAATGTTATCTCTCTGCTCAAATTAAATATGACTTTGAATGGTGGTCCCTCCTAAATCTCTCTGTTGCGGTTAGGATCAATACAGTTAAAATGAATATCTTTCCGCGTTTTCTTTACTTATTTCAGTGCATCCCAATTTTTCTTCCTCTCTCTTTTTTTTGTAAACTAGACAGCCTTATCCTGGATTTTGTTTGGAACAAGAAGACTCCTAGGTTGAGCCGTCAAGTATTACAAAGACCCAAAGTCGCAGGTGGAATGGCGTTACCTAACCTTTTTTACTATCACTGGGCGACCAATGTTAGGAATTTGAACTACTGGATTCAGTACAAAAACATTGAGGTTCCCCCATCGTGGTTAGTCATGGAGGCGAATTCAGCTCATCCGCTGTCCTTGAAGGCCTTATTATACTCACCCCCTCACTCCTCTACCTTATTATACTCACCCCCTCACTCCTCTACCTTATTATACTCACCCCCCCCCACTCCTCTACCTTATTATACTCACCCCCCCACTCCTCTACCTTATTATACTCACCCCCTCACTCCTCTACCTTATTATACTCACCCCCTCACTCCTCTACCTTATTATACTCACCCCCTAACTCCTCTACCTTATTATACTCACCCCCTAACTCCTCTACCTTATTATACTCACCCCCCCCCCACTCCTCTACCTTATTATACTCACCCCCTAACTCCTCTACCTTATTATACTCACCCCCCCCCCACTCCTCTACCTTATTATACTCACCCCCCCCACTCCTCTACCTTATTATACTCACCCCCTCACTCCTCTACCTTATTATACTCACCCCTTCACTCCTCTACCTTATTATACTCACCCCTTCACTCCTCTACCTTATTATACTCACCCCCTCACTCCTCTACCTTATTATACTCACCCCTTCACTCCTCTACCTTATTATACTCACCCCCTCACTCCTCTACCTTATTATACTCACCCCCTCACTCCTCTACCTTATTATACTCACCCCCTCACTCCTCTACCTTATTATACTCACCCCCTCACTCCTCTACCTTATTATACTCACCCCCTCACTCCTCTACCTTATTATACTCACCCCCTCACTCCTCTACCTCTGGTTTTGCTAGAAATGTAGTTGTGGCATCATGTCTTAAAACTTGGGCTCAGTTTAGACGCCATCTTGGCCTGCATACATTCTCTGTCGGGGCTCCTTTGTCAGCGAATCACGCATTTCCTCCGTCTTTACTGGACAATTCCTTTGCTGCATGGGCTAGGCTGGGCATAAAAACCATAAGAGACGTGTACGTTGACTCAATTTTTGCATCGTTTCAACAACTAGTTTATAAATTCTCACTCCCTAAGGGACAATGTTTTAGATACCTGCAAGCACGGCATTGGGCCCGTACTGCATTCCCAGAATTCCCAGCTCTATCCAATCCTTCAAATTTTGAGGTGTTCCTGAGACCTCTAACTTCATTGAGGGGGGCAATCTCAGTAATATATTCAAATATTTATGACCTTCATCTGAGCTCCTCGACTACTCTTAAAACAGACTGGGAAAGAGATTTAGGAGCGACAATCCTAAATGAGGAGTGGGTGGAAGTTCTGAGGAGAGTGCATAAGTCTTCAATTTATGCTAGACAGTTTTATGCAATGCCGGATCATACATTGGGCTCACTATACCAAAGCGCGGCTCGCAAAAATGTTTGAGACAGTGACTACGTTTACACGCAGTCAAAATTCGGGTTATTGCTAATATTCCGGTTACTGAAACATTCATACGGAATATTCTGTTTACATGCATGAGCAAACAGGGTTATCCCTGTTTACATGGTAATTAATCATTCGGGATATCTGGATCAAACCAGCGACGCACGGAGAACGTGATGACGCAATTAGCGTCATTTCTGCTTCTTCTTCCTGGATCCAAATTCAAAACAAATGCTGCTTCGCGCAACTTTTCTCTCACCTTCTTGCAAATCTGGCTATCCCGGTACTTTCTACCGTCTACAAATGCAGAAATGTTCATATCCTTCATTACATTTATGAAGTGATTAGTCTCCTCCTGGTCTTGGTTTCTCCGTGTTTAGAAGAACTTCCTGGACTCAAAAGACCAGAATTCCTTGTGAAAAGAACATGCAGAAAACAAATTCCTGTTCCGTTTGATGGGGATATTCCGTTTGGTGTTTACATGACCCAATATTTGGGTTTTAAAAGGAGTAACCCAGGGCTCATATTGGGTTTTTAAAAACCTGAATATGAGCAAATTCTGGTTATTCAAAGGGGTTATTGGTGTTTACATGGCCGTGCAAATTTGGGTTATTGCCAATATTCGGGTTTTAAAAGGGTTATTGACTGCATGTAAACGCAGTCACTGTCTCCTCTGTGTGAGTGATGTCAGCAGGGACCGCAACCTACATACACATGTTTTGGAGCTGCCCCTCATTGAAAAGATTTTGGTCTGATATTTTTGTTACATTGTCCAAGGTAATTGGAAAAGATGTCGCCCCTAATGCTCTAACCGCCCTGTTTGGTGTGTGGCCTTCGCAATGTGTTCTTTCTCCTGCTAATAAAGATTTGACTGCATTTACAACCCTGCTGGCCAGGAGGCTAATTCCACTGAGATGGAAATCCACAGCCCCACCCACCCATACGATTAAGGAGGTGCTTTACTTTCTCAAACTGGAGAAAATCAGACTGACCCTCTCTGGTAGAACTGATTCATTTGATGTGACTTGGAACTCCTTTGTGTCTTATGTGAACAATTCAATTCAATTTAATTCAATTTTATTTATATAGCGTTTAATACAACAGATGTTGTCTCTAGACGCTTTCCAGAGATCCAGAACATGAACATAAACATAAACATAAACATAAACATAAACATAAACATAAACATAAACATAAACATAAACATAAACCCCGAGCAGTTATTACATAAACAATGGCAGGTAAAAACTCCCATAGTGGGAGAAAAGCCTTAACTCCCCTTTAGGAGGGAAGAAACCTTGAGCAGGACCAGGCTCATAAGGGGGGACCCTCCTGCCGAAGGAGGTCCCCCCCTATTTAATATCAATAGGTTGAGAAGGATTTTCAAATCGTTGTATTTTGTTTTTATTTACATTTTACGCAATTTCCCAACTTCAACTGAATCCGGTTTGTATATGTGTGATAAAATGACTATTGGTAATTCATAAATGTGTCTTTATATTCTCTACTACCATCATCTCCTGTCAAACAGGTTTTCCTAACCTGCTAGAAGTTCTTCCATGGTGCTTGAGTCATCCATCATATCTGACACCTCCGTCTTGACTTTGTGAGTTTATTATGCAGCTTGTTTTAGTCTCAGATTGACACAAAATGTTTTATCTTGATTATTTCCTGGTTGAAGATTTTCATATTGATGATTTTAATGTCAAACATCTGCATATATTTTAAGTGAATAAGCAGTTATGCAGGTAGGCCTTAGGGCTCTTGACAGATAGATTTGTTCACTAGGTGTCACAACGTCACAAAAAGGCTACTTGGCTACATATACTTGTCAGTACACAGACACTGGGTACAAGTTCTGTTTGCTGTTTCTGCAGCAGGTCACGAATTTGGTGAGGAGTGGAGCTGGCTGGCTGCGGACGAGGAACTAGGGCAATATATACTTGTGCACATACACATATATGACAATGCATATCTATTCAGACCTGTAATTCATGTAATTTTCACATAGCTATAGAAAATCATTTTTTTTCAATTCTCTACTATTTATGGTTTCATAATGACTGGGTCACCGCTAATACAAATGAGCTCCAGCTCTAATACTGCTGCTGTTTGTAATCTGTTTCTATTTAGATTATTAGTCAGGATATTTTGTTATTATTGTCCCTATTTGTCCTTATCTCCCTGTCTCTGTCTCTTTGTCTCTCTCGCTGTCTCTCCCCCTCCACCCAACCAGTAGAGGTAGCACCCACCCCGAGTCTGGTTTTAACTAGGGCTGGGCGATATATCGAGATTTTAATATATATCGATATATTTTCAAACGCGATACGGTACGAGACAATATCGTTTATATCGATTATTTTAAAAAAAATAGCTTATTTTGTGACAAATGGACTTGAATGTTTTATTTGAGATTTGCACAAATGTTTTGTTATTTTCACAACTGTCAACCTCAGTGGAAAAGTCTGCCTGTTACTGTCTACATTGTATTAATTGCACAGTGTATTTTAATTTAATTGTTATGCAGGAAAGGGATATTTGTTTTATTTTATTCAAGAAGCATTTTTATTCTATATATGCAGGCAGTTTATTTTTATTTCATTTGTTTTATACATGTTGATATTGTGCAGACCTCTGTTAATAAAGGAACCTGTGTGACATTTGGCACTAGGCTTTGTATTAAAACTGACTGTTTTTTTAAGGGTTTGCCTCAGAAAAAAATGAAGCTAACAGAGATGCTAACAGAGATGCTAACGGAGATGCTAACAGAGATGCTATGCTATAATGCTTTGGGGGAAACCCCAATTATGGCACGGAAAAAATATCGATATATATCGAGTATCGCCATTCAGCTAGAAAATATCGAGATATGACTTTTGGTCCATATCGCCCAACCCTAGTTTTAACTAAGGGTTCTTCCCGTTAGTCTCGTCTCACCCCTAGTCATGACTTAACTTCTGTTGTGATTTGACACTATAATGAATAAAGATTGATTGATTGATTGCTATTGCTGTCAATTTTAGTCCTTGAGTTCATAGCTATGTGCTTTATTTGTTCACTGCTATCAAGAAATATTACTTTCCTGTGTAGTATTCATGAGAGAAGACGCCGCAAGATTTGTGGACTTCTATGTGGTGTCTGCTGATAATGTAGTGGGCTGGTCTGGACAGAAAATGCCAGGGCGGATTTTTTGTCCCAGTCCACCCGCCTGCCTTGTCCGAATACAAGCAACTTCTGGACAAATATGCGGTCCTTGTGCAACTTTCAAACACGGTGGATGCCTGCAGAGTTTCATCCGCAGGTTCTGCAGATGTCCTGGGTGGACAACCTAGTGGGGAACCTTCCAGTGTCTGCCATCTTCTGCCAAGTTACCCTGTCTCTGACATCACGTCTGTGGCAAAAACAAAGGAATGTGCAATACAGTATTAAAAACTACAGGGATAATATTCCCTCCAGAAGACACATGAATTGGTTTTCATCCCTGTGGCAGGACACGGAGCAGACGCTGCCAAAGCTCTGCAGGAACTCCCTGAACACTCCAGGAGGGGATTTACAGACGTTCCTCTAAAGTCACCTGACTCCATCCACCCCTGAACAATTATTTACTTATATTTACAGAAGGTTGAGCATTCCTGACATTCCAAGAAGGTTAAAGGTCGCCCTGGGAAAGTTTTCTTCAGTTATGTTAACTTTCTGTGACGTGGAATTCGTTCTGTTAAACTGTTTTAAATAATTGTTACTTTTGTATAATATTTCAAACTATAGAAGAAGAAGAAGTGTTTAGAAAAAGCTTTATAACCCTTTCCATGTTGATATGTAGCAACAACTGTTTCTCTAAGACACTGGTACTCAAATGGGGGAACGCGAAGACACTCCAGGGGGTACGTGAGATTTTAAAATATACATATATTTAAAAAGTAGCATCCAGGCCAAAATACTTTAAAAATAATTATTTCATAAATAATTGAGGAGAATATAAGTCTAAATTCATAAAATGAATTTAATCTGCAGGAGTAGGCTATTCAACTTATTATCCTAAAACCGCAGAGTCTCCCCCACACCAGGATGGTTCCACCTAACCTGTCAAATGCCACTTGGCTTCACCTGTCAATCACTTGGACCAACGATGGAGTCGTGGTTGAAGCATAGCAGCAATATTTTTATGTTTAATAAATCAGTTACTGATGGCACAGTGCTCTGTTTTAGGTCTTTTTTTTTACAACCAAAAGTGCTTTGCGCTGGTTAAGGATAAGGATAATCTTTATTGTCTCTCTTGAGAGAAATTTGTCTTGGACAAACTAGAGACTCCAGGCACCACATATATAACAAAAAAAATATAAAATCACAATAAGCAAAAAGACATCGTCATATCCCCCCGCTCTTTGCATGCCCCCTCGCAATGTCCTGAAAAAACACCTCTACACAAAAAAAAAAAAATACCTTGCTACAGCAGCATTATTGCACATCCCTCTACACATACAGCAGCATACTCATTATTGCACATCCCTCTACACATATAGCAGCATAATCATTATTGCACATCCCTCTACACATACAGCAGCACACGTTATTGCACATTCCGCCCTTCCCACACACACACACACACACACACACACACACACACACACACACACACACACACACACACACACACACACACACACACACACACACACACACACACACACACCTCATTTCCTGTTATTGAGTATCTTGATTGATAATGGAATACAAAAGAGAATTTAAATCTGTTAAGTTTACAGCTTGGCAACCTATACCTTCTGCCTGAAGGCATCAACTCATATTCCCCGTGCAGGATGTGATTTGGTTAGGGGGTACTTGGCTGAAAAAAATATTTCACAGGGGGAACGTCACTGAAAAAAGGTTGAGGACCACTGCTCTAAGACTCCCACTTGGCATTGTGTTGTGACACAGTAAGGTGCAAAAAGGTGGTACTTAGTATTTCCCATAATATCTTTATTTATGTTGGCTTCACTTTCGCCGAATAAACATAATGAAAAACAAAATGATATTTTTCTGGGGAGTAGCCTACGCTTTATGCTTTGAAAATCCCTAAGTTGGAGTTAAATAAAATATCATATATTTTTATTGTGGTTATCTTAGAACAAACATATTTTTCTCCACAGCATCCAACATGAAACTCTTTCGCTTTAGATTTTCGTGGGGAATTTATACATTTTCAGTATACCTTATTACCTCATAAACGTCGTACCTGCTTATTTTGCAATGTTTTTCTTTCTTTCCCGTTCTGCACTACTTTTTATTTTTCATTCCAATGTATATACTGTTTTTATACCACGGTCTGTGTGAATACTCGATTCTGATTGGCTGGAAGGTGTAGGTTATAGGTGTTAACCTACACCTAGAAAACAAGTTCAGTCAAATTGCCTGATAACTTTAATATCATGCGCTGGATCAACTGCCAGGTGGTAACCACGGCAATGGAGATTCAGAGAAGAAGAGCCGGCTACCGCAGGACGGTCACATGAATGATTTTGTCATTTATTTTAATTTATTTGGTGAATTTAACAATTTTGATGACTGGGATGCAGAAGAGGAGAGAAAAGAAAATAGCTGAGTGGAGCTGAGCGGACTAGAATCAGAGACGTTCTATAACCGAGACAGCCCACTACGGTTGTGTTTCTTGTATCTGTGTCACGTGACTGCCACACCCCCTTAGGAGACCGGAAGTAGGTCCTGAGTCTATTGAGTCCTATGGGAATAGTGAACGTGAGCACAGATTATTACCAATTCCTTCGCCCCATAGTAACCTAAGTAAATATGGGACCCATTTTTCAAAAGCCACAAACCTTCTGAACATTCTGACACCAAAATGGACATTTTCAGACCGACAGATTAGGAGAAAATTAACTTTGTTTGAGACCTGTCTCTGTCTGAGCAACACACTCTCGCGAGATTTGGCTCTCATCGTTTTCCCAACGGATAAAATGAAGTTTAAAACTAATATAAAACTTGCTTCTTTGGTTAATAATACTGTTATTTTTATTATTTAAGCCTTTTTTGGAAGAAAGTTGTACTGTATCTAGTGTTGTATGTTCCAAAACGATGTAGGGAGAGGGGCGGCCACGCCCACTTAGGAGACAGGAAGTGTATACCATTTCAAACCATTGCCAGTAACGGCAATGCGCTATCTTGTGTATAGAGGATCTTTGCTAGAATATCTCCCGTTACCAAGGAAACTGAGTTATGGCCTGTTGAAAAACTTACAACGGCTGCAGACGAGAGATTAAATAGTCGCTCAGCCGCTCAGCTGTGGCTTGTTATAAAACTAATGATTTACACTGAAAACACATTAAAGCATGAATAACTGATTTAATATTTATGTTTTTTGGTAAGTGACCGTGGTATAAGCGGGATAATGCCCTTCAAGGTGACATTAACATAAATATATGGACTTCGGGCGTCAGGCATTATCCCTTAAATATTTTGTAATTATATATTTTTAACTTTTTTACCCTTTCCCTGCATGTATGTGTTGAGTGTACTGCTGCTGCACAAAACAAATTTTCCCATTGAGGGAAAATAAAGGACAATCTAATCTAATCTAATACAATCTAATCTAATTTAATACAATTCTTTAATAAAAATCTGTCCAACTTGTGAGTTAAAAATAGTTAGGTTACTGAAATCATGAAACATTCACCCGAAACATTCATCCGAATCAAAATCATCCGAAGCATTAGTATGTACACAATAGTATGCGCTATCCATACTCATTCCGGTTTAAAATGGGGGAAGGTGAGGTAATGTGTGACACCCCCTGTATCAAGGCAATGGTACACATTTGTGGTCAAGTGACCATCATGTTTTCAAGCCCCTTCCATTTCCCACTGGCTATGAAGAAGAGAACCTCATGGTGATTTGGTAAGCATGCTTTTTTGATTAAAATATGTTTTATGCATGTAAAAGTAAAATTTCTTCCTGTCAACTTAATCAACGATTGTGTCAAAACAAATTGATTCAGGTAGAAAAAACGTATATCATCCATGTTCATGAACTACCATTATATAACAGTGTGATTGATGCTCGTTGAAGATTAGCCTGAAATGCTAGAGAGGGTGTTTTTTCTAAAAAGGTGGCTGTGGGGTAAAATGAGACAAATGGTTTGAGGTAAAGTGAGACGTGTAACTTTACCACATCATGAAATTAATTTCAGTTCAGTCTGAAAGGTATTTTAAAGTAATATTACATTACATTTGTTTTATTCTTTATGTTATAGCCATTGTAGAGAAGCCATAATGCCAAAAAAGTATACCAGAAAGACCACCTGGGGCAAAGCATCCTCTGAGGAGATGCTTCAAGGAGACTTCAAGGATAGGAATATAGACAACTAGCTGACCAGTTTCATGGCCTCAATCCACTCAAGTGCCGCCAACTGGCAGTTGAATATGCAAATAAAAACAATATCCCTGTCCCTGACATTTGGACAACGAACCAATGTGCAGGTCGGCTACGGTATACAGGAGATCACATGATTGTGTAGGTTAACGAACTGATATTGGCCGGGTTTCCCAGATCAGTTAAGTAGCTCTTAACAGCAAAAGACTTCTTTCAAACCTTCTTAAGGAGCCTGTGAAAGGAAATCGCGTTTCCCAGAGTGGCTCTTAGCTTAAGAATCTCTTTCATTAAGAAGGAAATGAAAGATGCTGCTGACCCAGTCTTTACAACCATCTTAGTGAACAAAGACTCACAGATCCAGCCGCGTCAGGCAAATCAATATCACACCAAGCAATGAGATATTAAAACAATGCACCCCGCACAATTTTGATCTATTTTATACTTTAGATTTATATTGTTTAGCATTCATTGGTGACAGCAAAGGGGGAAAAAAAGAAAAATAAGGAATAACAAGTGTGTTCCTGTATATGTTTTATGCATTACGCAAAAATAAAAGGATCATCATTTATCATAATTTGGACCTGCGTGCACATATGAGATAATGTACCACACTCAAAAATGCTTCAGGGCACATCAAAAACACATCCACCCTCCAAACCTGCCACTTTTAACACATCAGGCAACTGACAGGTGTAATTGAGTTCAGTTGGAACCTCATTACGGGAGACTTCATCCACTGCTCCATAAAAAGGCATTGCAAAATCACATGTGTGATATACCATGGCTGCTATACAGCATATTCTCGCCGCAAATCAACCGCGTCGCTGTGCACGAAGCAGAACGGTTTATATGAACGCATTCGTGCGTCAGCACTTCAATCCCCTGGACGTGCTGTCGGACCGGGCTGTCCAGATGAGGTACCGGCTTCCACGGGCTGAGATACAACGCCTCATCACGTTGGTGTCTCCACATATCCGGAGGGCAACCCGGTGCAATTTGGCCCGGAGCCCGGAGGTCCAGTTACTGGCCGCACTGCGTTTTTACACAGTGGGGAGCTTCCTGGAGGTGGTGGGGGACGGCACCGGACTGAGCAAGGCATCAGTGTCACGGAGTGTGGCAGCCGTGACACCGATCCTCCTGCGCCATGCCCGAGCGCACATCCAGATGCCACCACAAGGGAGGAGATCCGCCAGGTCCACCAAGGATTCCACGACATGGCTTGGATCCCCCGGGTAATCGGTGTAGTGGATGGCACCTTAATCCCCATTCTCAATCCCTCCTTGGTGGACCCGTGCTGGATTGGGAGGAAGCACTTTTCTGCCATCAACACGCAGGTGGTGGTGGACCACGAGGACCTGATAACGGACATCGTTGCCAGGTGGCCGGGGGGCACCCATGGCAGCTACGTGTTTGTCAACTGGGCTGTGGGGCAGAAGGCTGCTAGGGGAGAGTTTGGCTGGAGCTTCCTCCTCGGAGACAGCGGCTACCCTCTCCGCAGCTACCTGGTGACCCCTGTGACCAACCCGGCAACACCAACGGAGGAGAGGTTTAATGAGGCGCACACAGACACCAGGACCCACATCGAACAGATGTTTGGCAGGTGGAAGTCACGGTTCCGTTGTATCCATCGTTCATTGGGGTGGCTGCGCCTGTCACCTGCCAAGAGTTGTGGTGTCATCGTAGTCACTGCTATGCTCCACAACATGACTGTGTGCCCCGGAGCAGATGAGCCGCCTCCCTTGTATGAGGACGAGGATTCTGAAGACGACGATGCCCCACCTCCGGTCCCCGGACCTCCAAACAATGCCCGAGCAGCACTCCACCAAGCCGGTGTCCACAGAAGACAGGAGCTCATCGACCTGTTTTTCTGATTTCACTTCCCTTTCACCAGTCACCAAGCAGTCACCTGAGCACCAACTAACTCCCCTAATCCCCAAACATTAGGAAAAAAACAGCAATAAACCCACTATCACCACACCACCCATAACTGTCTAAAAACTACTAAACTCCGCCACTAACTTTCAAGAATACTTTATTGCTGCAATGTTTCAGTGCTGTTTCAGTGCTTTGAAGGTGTAGCATTGGACATTAAAGCAAAGTATTCTTGAAAGTGTTCAGGAGTTTACATGTGGTTTTGGCTGGAAGAGGCGCGTGTGTCATGCGTAAAGCGTAGCCTACATTACGCACACACTTATACATGGCATGAGTACTCTTGGAGTAAAGAAATAAAATGGTCAATTCACAGGGACCCTCTGTGTAGTTTTGAAAGCCCTATGAATCACACAACACAAGAATGAAAAGATAACCAAGTTTAATTCAACCATGAACATAAACACAACATGTCAGGAAATGAATCAATATAATCATAATTCACAGGGAGGGTCGCCCTCTGGAGGGTCGTCCTCTGGAGGGTCGTCCTCTGGAGGGTCGTCCTCTGGAGGGTCGCCCTCTGGAGGGTCGCCCTCTGGAGGGTCGTCCTCTGGAGGGTCGCCCTCTGGAGGGTCGCCCTCTGGAGGGTCGTCTGTACGGCGCCTCGAGAAGTGGCATCTGTCTCCGCTGCAGCTCTAGTTTCTCCCGCTTGATGTCCACCATCTGCTGCTAGAGGGCAGTGAACCTCTCAAGGTGGCCCTCCATACGCCGCAGCACTCCGAGCTTCTCCCTCTCCAGGTCCACCAGCGTCTCGCTCCAGGTGCAGGTGGTGATAGCAGGCTGTGTGCGGCCACCCCGCATGCGGACGCCGGTTCTTGCTGGTGCAGGTTGGAGCTCGGGAACAGGCGGGAGTGGGTGTAGGGTGACGTATTCCTCGGACTCGGTACTTGGAGCCGGGGAGGTTGGTGGTGCTGGTCTGACCCCGCTCCCAGATGGCTCATCCACCGGTTCCGACAGCCCCTCGTTCCCCAGGACATCTACCCCGCCCTCAATGCCCTCAGATGCCGTCTTGCCAATTATGGCCATCACCTTCTCTTCATCTGGCGTGAGCTCCGTGTTGGCAGGTGAGCCACCAGCTGCGCGTCTCCACACACCCGCCGTGTGTCTCCAAACATCTGCAAATACAACGTTGATGAATGCAAGATTCTGATTAATAGTGAAAAAAGTCAAGCAGCTAAATAAACTTCAGAATATTTCTTAGAGGTGAAGGATTCTGTTTTACTAGTCACGAGAATACAATGTGGTCCTATATGCTGATCGTTAAGATAATTTGTCCTAATTCGTCCATCTTTCACATTTAATAATAAAAACAATACATTTCCTCATTATTTTCTTACCAGGACTACTTCTTATTTAGTTCCAGTCTAAACTTAAAACATTTCTGTTTAGTAAAACCTATAGTTAGTGTTTAGTAAACCTCTAGCTGGTGTTGGTAAATCTCTAGGTAGTGTAAACTCTAGTGTGCCAGAGTCGTTCCTGTAGTTTCTTGTGCTGGCCCCCCCTTCTCCTCCCTTTTCTCTCTTTTGTCCATGTTGCAGCATCCTTTGCCGGACACCGGAACCTGCAGTGTGGGAGTGAGGGGGGCAGGGTAACGGCCCCTTTTGGGCGGGGGAGAAGGTTCGTCTCTCAAGACTCCTCTCCCTGGACCTGCCCCTTCTCAACCTTTCCCCGACCCTGCACCCCAACCTGGGACTTGATGATTGGGCCGGAGCTTCGGGAGCTGCGTGCTGGCCTGCGGTCCCCCGCCCTGGTCGTCTGCTGTGCTGCTGCCGTCCCTGACCCACCAGTCTGGCCCTCGGCAGGAGGGTCCCCCCTTATGAGCCTGGTCCTGCTCAAGGTTTCTTCCCTCCTAAAGGGGAGTTTTTCCTTGCCACTGTTTGGCTTAAGGTTTTTCTCCCACTAGGGGAGTTTTTACCTGCCATTGTTTATGTAATAACTGCTCGGGGGTCATGTTCTGGGTATGGGTCTCTGGAAAGCGTCTAGAGACAACTTTTGTTGTATTAGACGCTATATAAATAAAATTGAATTGAATTGAATTGAATTGATATAATAGTTTTCAGAAACCACAAAGCTGTTATCTGGGTAATTTACACACTTTCAAATAAAGCTGAAGTGAAGATAGCGGAGCTGTTTTATGGTTCCGCGTTAAATCGACGCAGAGCCTACGGCGTAGGTTACGTGGCGACGCGCGCCGTACGCCATACCGTACGCCGTAGGCTCTGCATCGATTTAACGCAGAACTTAAATCAGCTCCCGAGCCGGCAGGCTCTTCTCATCTCCGAAAACGTCGAGTCAAATTTCTTAACAGGCGTTATTTGGATAAACTGAGCCCAGGTTGGGGATCTTAACGGTTACTTTTACGCCTGAAAAAAATATGAAAACTTAATAAAGTGGCATATTAACAGCGCTACAGCTGAAATTAAAACAGCTTTTGGCTCTCAGCTTCCTGATCAGGGTAGGGATGAAAACGATGGGGAGTAGGAGAAATGGGACAGGCACCTGGGCCAAGTGCCCTATAGATTTCAAGTGCCCTAAAATTGAAGGGGGAAGGGGGAATTGGGATTGGGCCCAAGACTGTCTTAATCTAACTGGTTCTGTCATGTGAATGTTCACTGCCCTTCTATCACAGCAAACAGAACTGTTGTACTGACAATTTTCCAACATTAAAGTTGTTCAACATTAAAGTTGATTCTGATTTTGTTTAGAGTGATTTCAAGTGTTGAGAAAAATGTGTGCTTATTGACCAATCCCCATGATTCTGTTACTCGTCTGACATTATTTCTAGAATGTATAGCTGTCAAGTTAAGCTGTCAGGAGTCTTACTGCTACAACATGTGTGGTTATGGTAGTTTTTAAGGGGAAAAGGTAAATGTATCAGATTACCCCAAGCTGTCTCACTTTACACCGGGTCTGGGGCAAAGTGAGACACTTGACCACTTTTTTAAAAACAATCATATTTTCACTGCCCTTTGTCCTAAACACATTCTGACTATTTATGTTGCTAGAAAACATCCTGAACTAATGGTAAATGTGCAAATTGTATTGATATATCATTTTAGCTTGCCTGGAGGGGAGGAAATGTAAAAGGTGTCTCAGATTGCCCCACTCCCCCCTATTAGTGTGGATTGATGGACACTAGCTCATAGACATATATACGTAGACACCACATCGAGTGGTTTTGCCCTGCTGCGATACATCAACGTTGCCGCCATATCGGATGTGGCAAGACTGCGCTGTAAACTAATACAAGTAAATGGACTTATTTTCATAAAGTGCCTTTCTACAAAGAAATTTACGTTTTACGTCTCATTTATTCATCCACACACGCACTTATATACTTGGGAAACAGTAAGGCACCAAACATAATATATTTGATTTTTTCAGATGGAAAAAATAAGAACTTGTTCAAAACATGTTATTTTATTGTCTGAAAAATGGTTCAAATGTTATTTTGTTGTCTGAAAAATGGTTCAAATGTTATTTTATTGTCTGAAAAATGGTTACTACTTTGTTCTCTATAGCTGATACAACATGAATTACTCCTATGTGGGATCAATAAAGTTCTTATTTTTTACATCTAGCCAAAGATACTCTATACAGTTTATTATATATTATATATTATATTCAATAAACAGTTTATTGAACGTCTCTGATCTAGCTAAGCAGAAACTTCCCACAATGCAATGCAGCGGTGTTTGGTTGCTAAGTAATATTATTATATAATATTAATATTATAATATTCGTATATAATAATATTATATAATGTCATCTTGTTTCGGCCAGGATAAACGGGAAATAGCGCAGCGGTACTGCTACTGCAGACCGATGGATAAAACATTATCTGGATATGGATATGTTTTATCCACTGCTCTGCAAGAGTACCGAGAAGGTCCTCGCTGCAGCCCCGCGGAAGGGGGCGGGGCGTCGGACATCACAGGGGCGGGGCGTCGGACATCACAGGGGCGGGGCGTAGGACATCACAGGGGATGGATGGATTGTTTTTTAAATGTTTTTTAAATGTTAAAACATTTTAAAAACTCTGTGGAAAGTGTGTGGGGAGCTTTTGGGCGGAAAAGTTGCAACTGAACCTAGTACTCCTCGCTGCAGCACCGCGGAAGGGGGCGGGGCGTCGGACATCACAGGGGCGGGGCGTAGGACATCACAGGGGCGGGGCGTGATATCAAAATGACACAGCACCATCTGGTGACCATTTCCAAGAATTACAAATGCAAATTTATATTAAGTCATCATTATACAGATGAATCTCCGAAAATAAGAATACCGTGCAAAAGTTAATTTGTTTCAGTAATTAAACTCAAAAGGTGACACTAATATATATATAGGCCTACTCATAATATGCAAAGATAGATATTATATAAGATTATAAAACATACTTGTAATATAATTATTATTTTTAATATTACATAATTATAATAAAAATATATAGATTGTCATTGGGTATTGAGTGTGATGAGTAGGCTAGCACTAAAAATCATTGGTAGTAATGATTCCATATATACAAATTACATTTTTTCAACAAACAAAAGAGGGACAAGGACAACAAAAGCAGGTGTTTTGTGTTAATGTGTTTATTCATTCAGCGAGTCAGCAGTGAGGAGACGCTGCCCAGAGAGTTGGAAAACTCAAGAGATGACTCCATTTATACCAGTGGCTCACAGTGAATTCAGTAGCAGGACTTCAGTTCAGTTGCAACTTTTCCGCCCAAAAGCTCCCCACACACTTTCCACAGAGTTTTTAAAATGTTTTAACATTTAAAAAACAATCCATCCATCCCCTGTGATGTCCGACGCCCCGCCCCTGTGATGTCCGACGCCCCGCCCCTGTGATGTCCGACGCCCCGCCCCCTTCCGCGGTGCTGCAGCGAGGGGTACTCATGGATCTATAATAATAACGGGGGTACTAGAGAGTACCTGGCTGCAGGCAAGATGGCCGACAAGGGCGTCGCCATACTTCCATCCATACCGGAAGTCCATACCGGAAGTTGGTCACTTTGTTAATATATATATATATATATATTTTTTTTTTTTTTAATTAACATTTGCAAACAGTACAATGATAACAAAACTTCACATTATGCAATTTCACGTTGAATTATAACATATAAAGAGTATTACTCAAATAAAAAACAAAACAAAAAGCACAACACATAACAGAAAGCCAAAACATTTACATACATTTATGGTTTTGATTGCTTTTGAATTAGTAGAAAACTTAATAGAGTCCAGAAACTGTTTTAATTCACAATGAAAAGTAAAAAAAGGGGTTTTTGCGTAAGAATTTGGATTTGTGGATGTGGAATTTTGCGAGGATAATCAACAAATTAATAATAAATGTTTCTTTTGGCTTTGTTCTAATTGTTACATGGTCAAAAACACCAAACAACACATCCTTCCAAAATAAATTAAAATCAATATCAATTCTTTCCGACACAAAATTACACATATCACTCCAAAAAGTTTGAACAATGGGGCACAGCCAGAATAAGTGTGTCATTGTTTCAGAATTTTCAGAACAAAAAGTACAGTTTGAATCGATATTTCTTTTGAATCTTTTTACAATGTGATCATTTGTAGGATAGAATTAATGAATTAACTTAAATTAAATTTCTTTAACTTTGTTTGTCACCAGGTATTGGTTGGGTGAGAGCCAGACCTTCTTCCAGTTAATATTTTTTACATATTTATTCCAATGTGGGATGTATATTATAGAAATATAACATGAATATATATATATATATATATATATATATATATATATAGCCTATATAATATAAATGTACTTACTAATAATGATGTCTTTTTAACTTATTTATATACATATATAACAAAATAAAAAACATGTATATATAGCCTACGGAGGTAGTTTACAATAGACTAGTTTAGTTGATAAAACACACACTATATATATATATATATATATATATATATATATACACACACACACACACACACACAATGTTTTTTATTTTGTTATATGTATATAAATAAGTTTAAAAAAAAACGTTATTAATAAGTACGTTATGTTATATAATGTTTTATAATTTTTTGTTTTATGGCCGCTTTTAAACTACCTCCGTCATATTTGCACAATATACACGAATAAGACCAACTTCCGGTATGGACTTCCGGTATGGACCTCCGGTATGCATTGGTTTTGTTTTTTATTTGAGTAATACTCTTTATATGTTATAATTCAACGTGAAATTGCATAATGTGAAGTTTTGTTATCATTGTACTGTTTGCAAATGTTAATTAAAAAAAAAAAAAAAAAATTAAAAAAACTCAAAAGTGTGCCGAACTTAAGTATACTGTAATATTTATTCGTATATTAGATTATATATTTTCACTGATAATATAAAGCTGCCACCACCTTTATTAAACCGGTGTGGTCCGGTATAAGAGGCAAGAGGATGTTTATCAACCACACAAATACACAGGGATAGGATACAAAATAATCTTTATTAGAAAATATATCTTTGTTTAAAAATGGCAATATGACCCCTGCAACAGGCTGAGAACTAGAGGCTAACAGCTATGGCACACCAATGGCCACCCTACAACCCTGCCACACGAAATGCAAGTCCACAAACCCAGACGAGGCCGGCACACGGTCAAAGAGTCACTGCACACTATAAAACCAAATAGCTGACACAGCAAACTAATAAAACTCAGTGCTAAAACTGCACAGCAAACCACAGGGACCACTCCAAACTATAAGCAGGTCAAAACCACTCCACACCACTAGGGGGAGGCAGGGGGCCCGGGGGCCTTCAGCGTCGCCTCTAAATGAGCCCCTGACAAAGGATCAATTACCCTGGAATATGCGTTAAAACATTATGCTCCGGTTCATATAGGGAAATGAACGGGCATCAAATCACTCAAATACATAGACATGAAAGGAAAAAATATGAAGGACACAACAAATAACGGACAATGTATACGGTATTTGAGTTTAACTTATCTCGCCCGGTCTGGCGACGACACCCCCCCACGGGGTGTCAGCATGGAGTTACCCGTGAAGCGTCACGGACCAAACTCACTGCGGCCAGGTTAGTGACAACCGGCAGCAGTTTGTGGCAGGGAAGCCTCAGTAAGGAGAAGGCATGGGCACCTACTACACCCCGGTCCCTCACTATCTAAAGGAGGCATCCAGCCTCCCCTCCTCACTCAGAAAAGGCTCTCTCCCCTATCCAGCTGTCTTCGCGGCCGGCAACAATAAAAGCTGCGATCCGCACCCTCCCAGCCCGGTGCCGCAGCTTCGAACAGAAACTGAAGTATTCCCCACTCTCCGTCCAGTCATTCACAGACCTCTTTTATTCCTCTCCTAGCTGACACAGGTGCAAGTGATTCACAATCAGGTACTGGAACTCCTCCCTGCAGCATCCACACCGGCAGGCACAGAGACCCTCCTGACATTTCATTACAATACTTTAATACTGTTTAGTATGGCATTTCAGACGCA
The DNA here is from genome assembly GCF_033807715.1 of Cololabis saira. Taxonomy (NCBI): domain Eukaryota; kingdom Metazoa; phylum Chordata; class Actinopteri; order Beloniformes; family Belonidae; genus Cololabis; species Cololabis saira. Next base: position 42,102,273 of record NC_084597.1, read on the forward strand.
CCGAAGGAATAAACAATACAATTAAATTAAGAATTAAAAAATGCAAGTGATCAGTCAGGAATTAGGGTACAAAGATACTTCTGAAGATGCTGGGCTTTTTGAATCATGCAAGATTTGAAATAATTTTTGTACTGAATTATTTCGTTTAGATATACTTTAAAGTTGAAACAACGCATTGCGTCGAGCTCCGTGATTGGCTGGTGTCACTCAGAGCAGTGGATAAAACATGTTTAATAAATAAATAAATAAGTAATAAATAAATAAATAAATAAATAAATACATAAATACATTTATATGATAATGTTTTAATAAAACATTATCATATACATTTATTTATTTATTTGCGCTGAGTGAAACCAGAGCGATGGATAAAACTGTTTTATCTATCGCTCTGGGTTTCACTCAGCGCGTCGAGCTCCGTGATTGGCTGGTTTCGCTCAGCTCGAGCTCCGTGATTGGCTGGTTTGTCTCAGCTCGAGCTCCGTGATTGGCTGGTTCCCCGACCGCCATGTTGAGGCGCCGGCCCCTCGTTCATTGATCGTGGTGCGGTCGGTCGGGAGGACAGTCTTCACTCCTGCCGGGGCTCTCTTCAATCCGGCTCCACACTCGCACCAGCCACCAGTAACCCCCCCACCTCCCCGCTCCGGGAACCAGGACGATGGCCGCCGTGGCTGCGACCCCGCCCGGGCAGCAGCGGGGCTCCTGCGGCGCCAGCGCGGGACTGAGCCCCGGCCGGATCACGCGGCTGCAGGAGAAACAGCAGCTGCGGGAGCTCAACGACCGCCTGGCCGTCTACATCGACACGGTCCGCAGCCTGGAGTCCGAGAACGACGTACTGCAGCTGCAGATCAGCGAGAAGGAGGAGGTGCGGACCCGCGAGCTGAGCGGGCTGCGGGCGCTGTACGAGACGGAGCTGGCGGACGCGCGGCGGAGCCTGGACGACTCGGCCAAGGAGCGAGCCTGGCTGCAGATCGAGCTGGGCAGGCTGCGGGCCGAGCACGACGAGCTGCTGGGGAGGTGAGCCGGGGACCGGGGGGACCGGGAACCAGGGGAACCAGGGGGGAAAAGGCTCTTCTCACTTTGATTTTGGAGCCACTTTTCTACGCTGACGCACGCGGGTCAGACGGAGTCACGTTCAGGGAGCGTCGTTGACACCGGGCCCGGAGCAGAGACCCATCATTACTGGGTTTATTATACTGCTGTAGTAGACACGCTCAGAATACTGTTATCTTACTTTCTAACTTGTCTGCATACGGTATATATTAATGTTTAATACCATGTGGGTAAAAACCTAAGGCATATACATATGTATGTATGTATATATGTATGTATATATACGTGTGTATACATGTGTGTGTGTGTGTGTGTGTGTGTGTGTGTGTGTGTGTGTGTGTATATATATATATATATATATATATATATATATATGCATGCATTTTTAATATATCATATATTTATTTTATTAATACGCATGTAATTTTGTGTATATATATATATATATATATATTTATTTGTGTATATATACATATATATATATTTTTAATTATTATTTGGCTCAGAAATATATAAATATTTTTTTACTTTCTAACTTGTCTGCATATATATTAATGATTAATACCATGTTGGTAAAAACCTTAGGCACACACATATATATATATATATATATATATATATATATATATATATATATATATATGTATGCATTTTTAATATTATTTTTTAAATTATTATTAGGCTCAGAAATACTTATAGAAACGACTACTGATATGCATTTTGCCCAAATGATTTGGGATGAAACGCATAACTGACGAGACTGGCCAGAGACCCACTGTGACTGGAGATCAGGAAATCTTTCACCCAAATAAGCACAAAAAGCATCATAATAATGCAGTTTAGGTGTAGTGAAACGGTACAATTTGGTAAACTAATAATAGTGTTTTGCTTAGTTTTTTGTTTGATTGTTCTTAGTTAACAATGGATGTTAATGATACTGATATATAGATAGATATATATATATATATATATATATATATATATATATATATATATAAATTATAAAATAGTTAATGTTACGGATCAGTTATAAATCTTATGTATTAGTAGTAGTAGTAGTCCAGTGACATGACTCATAATGGGTATGTTTGTGCTAGTGGGACCCCTACCGGGGCCACCCCCTCCTCAGCACCCCCAGCCGGCGTGTTACCGTCACAAAAGAACCACTGACCCAACAAATGTCCCAGCAGAAGTTTTTTATTTAAACGTACACTGCAGTGCTAGTGGCCGGGACTAAAAGAAATCGGCCACTAGACCTCTGCATTGGTGTAAAACAAGACACGGGCCATCTATCCTTTTTTCAAATGTACTGGCAGCTCAATGTTTCTGGTCCAGTAGGTTCAGATGAGCTGAAGTCACATGCTTCATGTGCATGTGAGAGTACTGAATGTAATTTAGAAAATCCCGACCCCTTCACCAGCAGTACCTCTCCAGCTCCAGGAAGGTTTGTCACCCTGTAATGGGTCCTGGGGACCAACTGGTGTACCGGGGGTCGACTGTAATGACGCCGTCACAATTTTCCTGGTGGGATTTTCCAGTTCAAAACTGCGTCACATGCATCAATAACCCTTTTAAAACCTGAATATTAGCAATAACCTGTTTTGCATCGCCATGTAAACACCAATAACCCCTTTGAATTACCCGAATTTGCTGATATTCGGGTTTTTAAAAACCCCAATATGAGCCCTGGGTTACTCCTTTTAAAACCTGAATATTGGGTCATGTAAACACCGGACCAACGGAATATCCCCATCAAACGGAACATGGATCTGTTTTCTGCTCATGCTCTGTTCACAAGGAATCCTGCTCTTTTGAGTCCAGGAAGTTCTTCTAAACACGGAGAAACCAAGACCAGGAGGAGACTAATCACTTCATAAATGTAATGAAGGATATGAACATTTCTGCATTTGTAGATGGTAGAAAGTACCGGGATAGTGAGATTTACTAGAAGGTGAGAGAAAAGTTGCACGAAGCAGCATTTGTTTTGAATTTGGATACAGGAAGAAGAAGCAGAAATGACGCTAATTGCGTCATCACGTTCTCCGTGCGTCGCTGGTTTGATCCAGATATCCCAAATGATTAATTACCATGTAAACGGAATATTCCTAATGTTTCAGTAACCGGAATATTATAAATAACCCAAATTTTGACTGCATGTAAAGGTAGTCATTGACACCGTTACGGATCAGCACAACTCCTCAGTTCATGGAGCAGTTTTTTGTGTGTGCGGCTGCACATGAAGGATGGCGCCTCACTGGGTGACATCACCGCGGCGGCGGAGGCCCCCGCGCGCTAGAGCTGCGTTTCTGGATCCAGAGTCAGCAGTTTGCCCTGTAAGTGGAGCTCTGCACCAGACCGGCTCCGGCAGCACTAGCGGCGCCGCGCTCCCCCCTCTGGTGCACACCCACCTCACCAGGACGTCGTCCTGCGGCAAGATCAGGGTCCAAATGAAATAAAACAACCCCAGACCGTGCGGAAGAAGAGTATCGGGTCAGCTTGGTGGAATGAACAGCACGGTCTGCACAGGCATACTTTTCTATGCATTTGTTTTTGTGCTTTAATTTCAGAACGATGAGCTACTAAGCTGCACATGTTTGAATAACTGTGGGGAGTGGGGGTGTCCTTAAAACTCTAGGGCGGTGTTGTGTTTTGAAACCATCAGCAGCAGTTGTCCTGGCGAGGTCTGACTGAAACTTTAACCCCTTCTTGGATGGGGGGGGGGGGGGGGGGGGGGCTCCAGGAGACAGCTGTGGTACAGCTGTTCTCTAGTATCTGCACTGATTTTTTTTTTTTATTTTCTTGGATGTATGGCCTGTCGACATGGGCTCTGGGGCTACTGTCATCAGCATTGATTCATTAATTAAGTTAACTCTACGGTGGCCGAGACCCGCCATTGTTGAAAATAAAAGTAACGCTGCAAACAGAAACAAACGCTGCTGCAAATAAAATAAACGCTTAGCAAATAAAATAAACGCTTAGCAAATAAAATAAACGCTTAGCAAATAAAATAAACGCTTAGCAAACAAAAAGAAACGCTGCAAACAAAAAGAAACGCCGCTGCAAATAAAATAAACCCTGCTGCAAATAAAATAAAAAAACGATGCAAATAAAAAAGCCACAACGGAAGTGAATTACCGGGGACTGTTTTTGCTGATGCACCGGTGTTGCACATTAAAAATTACACGTAGCGATGTTGAACACTAACCTTTTCACCTATTTTCTTGTTCGTTGGTCTTCTTATTCCTTGCTCTTCTTATTTATTACTTTTCACTTACGTCCTCTTCGTCTTCTTCTTCTCCTCACGTAAAAAACGCTGGTGCATCAGCAAAAATAGCCCCCGGTAATTCACTTCCGTTGTGGCTTTTTTATTTGCAGCAGCGTTTCTTTTATTTGCAGCGGCGTTTGTTTTTATTTGCAGCGTTTCTTTAATTTTCAGCAATGGCGGGTCTCGGCCACCGTATAACTCAGCTCTGTGAGCTCTGCTGTTAAAGCTTTATTTGTACCCTCTTAGCCTTTAACTTCACATCACTGAGCTGTGATGATGTTTCAGCGTTGGATCATTTTAGGGGGGTGTTGGTGTCGAGACTTGATCAGACAGAAATCAGCTGATTGCAGTCAAAAGCGACTGATGCATGTCTGGTATAAACAGTGTAGGGTTTGTTTCTAATAAACAGTAGTTTTTCACATCAGACATCAAATGACAGATCTGGACAAAAACAACAAATTCACATAAAATTATTATCTTTGATCTGAGTATTAGGACCAGCTCGAGGGAAGAATAAAGCTCAATAAGTTATTTTACGCTCCTTTATAACTGTGTTACTGTGGCAGCAAAATGTTAATAATTTCCTTATTTGGGAATTCACAACTGAAGTTCAGCTTGGTGAAATGACAGTTTTATTCTTGCAGAATTAAAGCCAAATTAATTTCTAGAGCACCTTAAAAACCAGAAAATACCGGACCAGCACATGAACTGTGCAGCACAGTGAGTCCCTGAAAGCTGTTCAGACTTTGATCCGGTTTTAATCAGATTTGTTGATGGTCTGAACAGCCGAAACCATATGTTTGCCTCCCCCCGTAGGTGTGATTTAAGTCACATATGGTGTTGGTTTCAATGCAGGTCCAATCACATTTCCACACTCTTCTTAATCACTCAAATAGGATTTGAAACGGTCTTCCATCATGGACTGTCACGTGACACAAACAAGTCCATCTAATTCAGCTGCAACGCTCCCTGAAGACCACACGGTGGCGCCGAGTCGCTGTTTACCGCAGAACCGGCCCAGTGTTTTGATTGTCCTCCGATTGGCTGCCTGGCCTGTTTAAAAACAAAAAAAAAAACACTTATTTATGTAGCCCACTTAAAAAAAAAAACAGCATTTACAAAGAAAAAATAAAATGATTAGACACGTTCACAATGACTAATAGATGGATGATGGAGCAGTAACATGATTAAAATATTTAAAGTTCCTAGTTTGGGTGAAACTACAGAAGCAGTTTCAAATCCAGTTCAATCAAAACGATTTAATTTATCCCTGAAGGGGAATGAATTGTTGCAGAAGTCGCCAAAGTCTCTCCAAAGACTCCTTCTTGGGGTCGAGACTAGGCTTGTGTTGAAAAAAATCGATTTCCCAATTCTAAATCGATTCTCATATTAATTCCTGAAAAATAGATTCATATGTCTAAAGATTTATTTATTTATTTTTTCATCATTACATTACAACTTTGGTTATTTTTTTGTTTATCCCCAAAAAAGGAATGTTTTGTTGGACACCAGAATAACTGGTGCCATGTTTTTGCCTTTAAATATGTTTAAAGGTATGAAAACATTAAAGTGTTCAGTTATAATAGCATAAATTGTCTATATTTCATTACTTTATATACTGTCTTGGGGTTACATTTGCAAAAAATGCTAAAAACCAAATGCTCAAAAATTAAAAACCAAAATTGACCGAAAAAGGAACAAATAAAAACGGAATGTGGGAAAAAATAAAACCGATTTCATCCGTCTCTTTTTCCTCCCTGGATCTGTTTGGTAATGCTGACCCACGATGTTTCTGTTTCAGTTCTATCAGCATTCTGGGAGCTGATTGGTCCTTACAGCATCATTAGCTGCAATACTTGCTGTTGAATCTCAATATAATACTAGTAGTAATATTTTGCATAACTACAGTCATATAATTTATGCAACAGCTCAAAAAACTGTTTTAATAACACTAACCCAAATCAATATCGGAATCGAATCAAATCTTGATAATCGATTCTGAATCTTAAGAATCGGAATCAAATCGATTCTTGACATTTGAATCGATCCCCAGCCCTAGTGGAGACCGGTGGGCTCCGAGGATCTCCTGCAGCGGTCTGGGTAGACGCCAGCTTTGCTGGGCGGCTGTGAGTTCCTGGTGTGAAACTGAACCGTTCAGACACATGCAGAAACAGCTGCGAGCTCCGTGCACGTGTGACGCAGCTGCTGCTGCGGCAGAACGGAGCACTTGTTCTCTGCGTGGTCACGTCCCCCGATGGCGGAGCGCAGGTGCTGCCGACAGCCGCCGTGGTCTGTGTCGCGGCTTGGTGGGATTGAATTTTAACAGGGCTGATATCTGGATCATGAGGTCACATGATTGATCAGTAGATACTGGATGTCAGTACATTTGAAATAAATTCAGCTGCACTGTGATCACGCAGCAATACAGTGTGGAGATGGGTGGTGACAAATGCATCTCAAAGACCTTTGCTGATGTTTTACCCTCATGGAGTTGTGTTCAAGATGCAGCTTAAGGCTCCAGACCTGCAAACTGGCAAAACATCTGCTTTATTTATTTATATATATACATATATATATATATATATATATATATATATATATATATATATATATATATGGTGATCAATTCCTCACCTGTTTTCATTGTTTAATCCCCGCTAGGGCTGGGGATCGATTCAAATGTCAATATTCGATTCCGATTCTTAAGATTCAGAATCGATTATCAAGATTCGATTCCGATATAGATTTAGGTTAGTGTTATTAAATCTTTTTTTAGAGCTGTTGCATGAATTATATGACTGTAGTTCTGCAACATATTACTACTAGTATTACATTGAGATTCAACAGCAAGTATTGCAGCTAATGATGCTGTAAGGACCAATCGGCTCCCAGAATGCTGATAGAACTGCTTTCAGAAACATCGTGGGTCAGAATTACCAAACAGATCCAGGGAGGAAACAGAGACGGATGAAATCGGTTTTATTTTTTCCCACATTCTGTTTTTATTTGTTCCATTTTCGGTCTATTTTGGTTTTTAATTTTTGAGCATTTGGTTTTTAGCATTTTTTGCAAATGTAACCCCAAGACAGTATATAAAGTAATGAAATATAGACAATTTATGCAATTATAACTGAACACTTTAATCTTTCATACCTTTAAACATATTTAAAGGCAAAAACATGGCACCAGTTATTCTGGTGTCCAACAAAATATTCCTTTTTTGAGGATAAACAAAAAAATTACCAAAAGTTGTAATGTAATGATGGAAAAAAAAAATACATAAATAAATAGAATTTAAAAAAAAATCGATCTTTAGACATATGAATCGATTTTTAGGAATTAATATGAGAATGGATTTAGAATTGGGAAATCGATTTTTTTCAACACATGCCTAATCCCCGTTGAAGCAGTGAGGAAGGGTTTGTGTTGGTGTTCATTTAGGTGTTTTTTTGCACCACATTTATTTTTTCATGACGTATAAAGCTTTAGTTGAAAGAGGCTGCACTGTATGACTGAACACTTGCACGGCTTGTCCATCCAGCTACAACAAGAAGGACTCTGAGGCGACAGGAGCTCAGGCCAGACTGCAGGCCGTGGAGGCTCAGCTCAACTCTAAAGATGCCATGCTGACTACGGCCGTGTCTGAGAAGAAAGGCCTGGAAGCTGCGCTGGCCGAGCTGCAGGAGCAGTTTCAGGAGGTAAAACGGCTGGGAGAGCAACAGCTGGAACACCTTCCCTTTTGAATGTTGAACGTGACCGTGACTCTGCCTGTTGTCTCGTGTTCGGTGTCAGCTGGAAACGGGTGTCACTCAGGCCAAGAAGCAGCTCGCAGATGAGACGCTCGCGCGCATCGACCTGGAGAACCGCTGCCAGAGCCTGACGGAGGAGATGGTCTTCCGCAAGAGCATGCACGAGGAGGTGAGGACGGGTCTTCCTCAGGAAACGTTGACGCTGTGAGCGTGCTCTGTTCGTGCCTTTTGTCACATATATTGTTAATATTAATAGAATGAATTATGGATAAAACCGAGACACCGACAGAAATGTAGTTGTGTTTCAGTTGAGCCTTTTGTTGCAGTCAACATGCAACAAAATCTTCTAAAATTAGCTCAACTGGTTTCCTTGAACATCAGAATCCAGGACCACGGGTTACAAAAATAGAGCTGCGTGTTTTTATCTAAAAAACAAAAATCCCAACCACACAAATGGAGCATGTTCACCAGGGTCGGTCCCTTTTAAACTTTCCATGAAGTTTAGACGAATCTGTGCAGACTCGGGTGAGTCCCCTCCTGGGGCCGGTTTCTGCTGGATCCAGCTGGAGGTTTGAGAGCTGGTGGAGGAGGCCGGTGTTTGTAGGGGACCAGCGATTGCTGTCCCTCATCTCTGCCATCATCCCCAGGGACGTCTCAGCAATGTTTGAAGAGAGATGCACAGCGTGAAGAGCAGATGTGCTCTTGTTTCTGTGGTAAAAGAGTTTATGTAAACTCTGTGTGAAGTCAATTTAGAGGAAGTGTTTGGTGATGAGCAAGAGTTAGCACCTTCAAAGTCCTTTATTGTCAAGTGCACAGCAAGCTGCAAGAGCAGAGATGCCATTGCAAAAAAGTGCAATCTTACCAAGTTTATCTAAAAAAACTAACAATTAAGAAAGTTTCCAACAATAATAATAATTAAAGCTGCAAGCAGCGATGAACGGGCCCTCGCGCGTGCAATTTTCACCAATAAAGGTCAAGGACTCAAAACTAAGTCCGATGACACCACCCATGGCTCTTTATGTCAAACCATTCAAAAGTTATGGCAGAAAGTAGGAACTATCAAATATGAACCAATCAGATGAAGGGAGGGCGCGCTTTTTGGCGTCTAGCGTCGCCACGGTAACGCTTTTGACTGAGAAAGGTAATGCGCGTGGTTGCAGGATGGAGACACACATTTTGATGTATAACACACCTGGGTGCACGTTACGGTTCGGGCGAAGCAGTGGCGGCTGGTGATAAAACATTTTGGGGAGCGCACTGGCGAGTGGGGATTACAACACAACTATAAACTCTACTTGAACATATATTTTTTTTAAATTTTGTATTACATATCACTACATATACATACATATACATATACACTACATATACATGTAGCATATTTTACATAATATATTTAAAATTGTTCCAGTAACAAAATAACATATTTGAACCATTTTTCAGATTTTTTTTCCAGTAATTATATAGAGATATTGACAGATATTGTCTGAAAAATGGTTCAAATATGTTATTTGAAAAATTTTAAATTTGTTTTGTTGATGAGAAAATATGTTTCTCTATTTTTCTTATTTTTGTGAGGGGGGGTATATCTTGTTTTTCGGCACTACCTTGTTCTCTATAGCTGATAGAACATGAATTACTCCTATGTGGGATCAATAAAGTTCTTATTTTTGCCATCTGAGAAAATTAAATATATTATATTTGGTGCCGGGCAGCACGGTGGCTTAGTGGTTAGTACTGTTGCCTCACAGCAAGAAGGTCCCCGGTTCGACTCCCAGGCCCAGCAGGGGTGTTTCTGTGTGGAGTTTGCATGTTCTCCCCGTGCTTGCGTGGGTTTTCCTCCCACAGTCCAAAAACATGCATGTTAGGTTAATTGATGATTCTAAAAAATTGCCCGTAGGCGTGAGTGTGCATGGTTTGTGTGTTTATATGTGGTCCTGTGATGGGCTGGTGACCTGTCCAGGGTGTAACTCCTGCCTCTCACCTGAAATGAGCTGGGATAGACTACAGCAGACCCCGCAAGGGATAAAGCGGGTATAGAAAATGGATGGATGGATGGATATATTTGGTGCCTAACTGTTTCCCAAGTATATTAGTGAGTGTGAATGAATAAATGAGATGTAAAACGTACATTTCTTTGTAGAAAGGCGCTTTATGAAAATAAGTCCATTTACTTGTATTAGTTTACAGACCCAGCAGAAGGTTCTCAGAACATTTCAGACCTGCAGCGCGTATGAAAGTCATTTTGGATCCTCATATTTCCCATGCTTTATCAGTTACGGAGGCTGCTTTTATTTAATTATTATGATTAATTATTAATTATTATTATTATGAAAATGATTGTAGCAAGGGCAGGGTTTGATATGAAACTACTCAGGTTTGGAAGGCTTGGACTGATTTTTAAGATAAGTGAAAAAAAAACAGAGACCAGCATGAAGTCACATGGAAGAAAAGTTTAAGAACATACAATACACACTCATTTGGCCATTGAAACCTGTGTATTTCAGTCTGCACAAAAAAAACACTCTGAATAAACCCAGTATGGGATGGGAAGACTTGAAAGATTTAAAATCAGACACATTTTATGAGTGCACAGATGTGATAATTACTTTTTATTGCGTAATTTATGTGTACTGTCTATATTTATTTATTTATTTTTTCCCAGTAATTTTAATGGGGGCGGCGCCCTAGCACCCCCTATTGACAAGCCGCCACTGTATTATAATAATAATAAAGAAGGTTAACAGAAAGTAGTGCAGTACACTGGTGAAACGGTGCCCGTCACAGCTGTGGTCAGTGTAAATGAGAGTGACTGTGGTGGCTCAGAGTCTGAAGGCCTGAGGGATGAAGTGCTGGTGGTGTGGGACCGGGTGCTGCAGAACCATTGCTCAGACTGTTTATGGCTCTGTGGACGGCAGCTCCATGCTGCTGGTGTGTTGAGCAGTTTACACTACCCTCTGTAGAGCCTTACGGTTGAGGGCGGTGCCACTGCGGTATCAGGCATCACGTTTTTTTGATGGTGTCTGTGTGCGGACTCCCGGTCAGGTCCTGTAGTCTGCTAAACTACGTTTACATGCAGTCAAAATTGGGGTTAAGGTCAATATTCCGGTTACTGAAACATTGGGAATATTCCGTTTCCATGCGTGAGCAAACAGGGTTATCCCTGTTTACATGGTAATTAATCATTCAGGATATCTGGATCAAACCAGCGACGCACGGAGAACATCATGACACAATTACTGTCATTTCCTCTTCTTCTTGCTGGATCCAAATTGAAAACAAATGCTGCTTTGCGCAACTTTTCTCTCACCTTCTTGTAAATCTTCTATCCCGGTACTTTCTACCGTCTACAAATGCAGAAATGTTCATATCCTTCATTACATTTATGAAGTGATTAGTCTCCTCCTGGTCTTGTGTTTCTCCGTGTTTAGAAGAACTTCCTGGACTCTAAAGACCAGGGGCCTCATGTACTAAGAGTGCGTGGATTTCAACTTGAATCCGTGCGTGGAATTAACAAGACCGCAACAATTCATATGTACAAAACTGTGCGTGCGCCCAAATCCACGCAGGTTTCTCTGTACATCCCAATCAGCGTGGATTTGAGCGCACATGCGGGAGCACAACACTCCGCCTTGTCTCCTCCCTCAAATATGTTTGAATATGATAATGAAGATAATTATCCATTAAAAACTGCTCATCCTAACAAGAAATGTGCAAAAAGTAAAACAAATTTAAAAAAAAACATCGGCTCTGAGCTGGGTGTCGGACTCCAGTCCTCGAGGGCCGGTGTCCCTGCAGGTTTTAGATGTTTCCCTGCTTCATTGCACCATGATACAAGTGACTGTGTCATCAACAGAACTATCCAGACTTTGATGACAAGTTGGTGATGATGATTAATTAGAATCAGGTGTGTTAAAGCAGTGAAACATCTAAAACATGCAGGACACCGGCCCTTCTGGGATTCAGTTTGACACCTACATTATGGTGTTCTTTGCTTTGCGTTGCGTTCCGTGAAGAGTTGTGGTTTTATCATGATCGTACGGGTTTGTTAATGTTTATGGGCAGCGTTAGTGAATCATTACACTCTGCTTTTCTTGTTTGTATTTTAAGAACCGACACCAGAATTTTTGGTGGATGAAAAACGGCTCCTCGTTGTTTATTGTCATGCATATTATATACTAACGGATTAAGACCAATGTACACGTTTATTGAGTCTTATTGAGCGATCACCTCTCTCATAAGTATAACAATGTGAACAAAATACATTTATATTTAAAACATGAAGCATTACGATCTGATTCCTCTGCTGCAGAAATAAAGACAATTTGTTCCAACGGGATTATCAAGGTGCAAACGTGAGAAATAAAGAGCAAAGTTGCTCTAACTCGGAGTGTTTCATCCGCAGGAGGAGAGACAGGTCTAGATCCCGGTGTCGTGCCAAAAAGTGATTGCCTGCCAGAATCTGATTTCTCCCCTGAAAATGGGTCTTTTTACCTGCCAAAAATTGATTTAAGGCCAAATACAGTTAATGAAAAGTTGTTTCTGCCTAAATATGACTTGATCTCATTCTTGAGCTTCATAATCTGAAATCTGACGGTTTAGCGCTGTCGTTCAGCGGGCTGCTGTGCGCGCTCCCGCGGCCACAAATCAGAAGAAATAAGATTCTGACAGGCAATCACTTTTTGGCACAACACCGGTTTTTGCTTCAAAATTAATTTTAATGTATTTCTGTCCAGACACAGTTATGGGATGTTTAGGGTCTGGCTTTTATCTCCAGTAGTCATCCCATACGGTCGTCATGACGACAGACAGATGTCCGACCTGCAGCTCCAGCTGAAGCATCATGTTGGTCTGAACCGGAGCAGCTGGTCCAGTTCAGGGCAGAGATCCAGAAGATCCTCTTGGTACCTAAACCAGCTGATGATTCAGTCTTACTCCTGGACCAGCAGATCAGTGTGGTGCCTGAAGACTCGCTCCTGATCCTGCCATCAGCAGGTTCCTCTAACGGAGCCAAAGCTCCATCAGGATTTGCAGGTTCAATCGTTGAGCTCCTTTAGTGGTTTGTTCAGATCATGTGGTTGATTGTGAGATTGTTGCAGCTCCACTCTTGTGTAATTTATCTGGTGATGTGGTGATGTCTGTCCTTCACGTGGTCGTGAACTTATTGTTGACGTTAAGTTTCCTCATATTCTGCACTTCACTGCATCACCAGTGAGTGTCGCCAACGGACAGAACCTCAGAAAAGTGCGTACAACAGCCTTAATGTGTGAGTGAAGGACCGCAACTTTCTACGTTCACGTCATTCTTTGTACATCCGACCGTGAGCGTTAAAAGTGGCGTACGCACGTTTTTTGTGCGCCACACTCTTAGTACATAAGGCCCCTGGATTCCTTGTGAACAGAGCATGTGCAGAAAACAAATTCCTGTTCCGTTTGATGGGGATTTTCTGTTTGGTGTTTCCATGACCCAATATTCAGGTTTTAAAAGGAGTAACCCAGGGGTCATATTGGGGTTTTTAAAAACCCGAATATGAGCAAATTTGGGTTATTCAAAGGGGTTATTGGTGTTTACATGGCCGTGCAAATTCGGGTTATTGCCAATATTTGGGTTTTAAAAGGGTTATTGATGCATGGAAACGCAGTCTGTGGTAAACTTGCTTTGAGTTCAGCTCGGACTTTACTACAGTAGTACACTTTACTAATGATTGACGACCGTGTTCTTTGCTGCAGGAGGTGAAAGAGGCCCGGCAGCGGTACGAAACCGGGCTGGTGGAGGTGGATTCTGGACGGAAGACGGAGTACGAGTTCAAACTGAGTCAGGGGCTGGCTGACATGAGAGCTCAGAACGAGGAGCAGATCCAGATCTACAGGGACAGCATGGACAGCACCTACCGAACTAAAGTACGTACACACAAGCATCTCAATCTGAACACAATAACTATGGGCAGAAATATGTGCCACTAGGAACTGAATTTGAATCATTTATATTTGAATTTGAATTGCTCAACTTGAATAATTTCAGGTCATTTATCCTAACCTTTATTGGAATGTACATCCAAGTTTAGTTGCAGGAATCTGAGGGAACGGATGTAAGAACAAAGGTTAAGTCGGCCACAGAAGCTACAATGACTGAACTGATTGAGGAAATTTTGAGCGAAAACAGTTTGCCAAGTTCAGAAAATTGCATTCCTTTACTATGATACAGTATTTAAATCCAGGAAAAGACAACACTATACAAAGTTTCATCAACCATAAACACATGTAGCTAATAACCCAGTCAGGAATTGGTTAATAAGGTGATATAAGCAGAATAAAACACATTCAAAGTTATTAGAAGTCAGGCTTAAAACTCACTCACTCATCACTCATCTTCTCCCGCTTTCTCCGTTACCGGGTCGCGGGGGCAGCAGCCTCAGCAGGGATGCCCAGACTTCCCTCACCCCAGACACCTCCTCCAGCTCTTCCGGGGGGAGTCCGAGGCGTTCCCAGGCCAGCCGAGAGACATAGTCTCTCCAGCGTGTCCTGGGTCTTCCCCGGGGTCTCCTCCCGGTGGGACATGCCTGGAACACCTCCCTAGGGAGGCGTCCAGGAGGCATCCGGTACAGATGCCCAAGCCACCTCAGCTGACTCCTCTCAATGTGGAGGAGTAGCGGCTCGACTCCGAGCTCCTCCCGGGTGACCGAACTCCTCACCCTATCTCTAAGGGAGCGTCCAGCCACCCTGCGGAGGAAACTCATCTCGGCCGCTTGTATCCGCGATCTTGTCCTTTCGGTCACTACCCAAAGTTCATGACCATAGGTGAGGGTAGGGGCGTAGATTGACCGGTAAATCGAGAGCTTCGCCTTTCGACTCAGCTCCCTCTTCACCACGACGGTCCAGTACATCGACCGCATTACTGCGGACGCTGCACCGATCCGCCTGTCAATCTCACGCTCCATTGTTCCCTCACTCGTGAACAAGATCCCGAGATACTTGAACTCCTCCACCTGAGGCAGGACTTCTCCACCCACCCGGAGAAGGCATGCCACCCTTTTCCGGTCGAGAACCATGGCCTCGGTCTTGGAGGTGCTGATTCTCATCCCTGCCGCGTCGCACTCGGCCGCAAACCGCCCCAGCACATGCTGGAGGTCCCGGTCTGATGAAGCCAACAGGACAACATCATCTGCAAAAAGCAGAGATGAAATCCTGAGGTTCCCAAACCGGATCCCCTCCGGCCCCTGGCTGCGCCTAGAAATCCTGTCCATAAAAATTATGAACAGGACCGGTGACAAAGGGCAGCCCTGCCGGAGTCCAACATGCACCGGGAACAAGTCTGACTTACTGCCGGCAATGCGAACCAGACTCCTGCTTCGATCATACAGAGACCGGACAGCCCTTAGTAGAGGGCCCCGGACTCCATACTCACTCAGCACCCCCCACAGAATGGCACGAGGGACACGGTCAAATGCCTTCTCCAGATCCACAAAACACATGTAGACTGGTTGGGCAAATTCCCATGAACCCTCGAGCACCCTGCGGAGGGTATAGAGCTGGTCCAGTGTTCCACGACCGGGACGAAAACCGCATTGTTCCTCCTGAATCCGAGGTTCGACTATCGGCCGTAATCTCCTCTCCAGTACCCTGGCGTAGACTTTCCCCGGGAGGCTGAGAAGTGTGATCCCCCTGTAGTTGGAACACACTCTCCGGTCCCCCTTTTTGAACAGAGGGACCACCACCCCGGTTTGCCACCCCAGCGGTACTGTCCCCTTCCTCCATGCAATGTCGCACAGGCGTGTCAGCCAAGACAGCCCTACGACATCCAGAGACTTGAGGTACTCAGGGCGAATCTCATCCACCCCCGGTGCCCGGCCACCGAGGAGCTTACGAACCACCTCGGTGACCTCGGCTTGGGTGATGGATGAGCACGCCTCCGAGCCCCAACCCTCTGCTTCCTCAGTGGAAGGCATGTCAGTCGGGTTAAGGAGATCCTCAAAGTATTCCTTCCACCGTCCGACAATGTCCCCAGTCGAGGTCAACAGCTCCCCACCAGCACCATAAATGGTGCCGGCAGAGTACTGCTTCCCCCTTCTGAGGCGCCGAACGGTCCTCCAGAATTTCCTCGAGGCCGACCGAAAGTCCTCCTCCATGGCCTCCCCGAACTCCTCCCAGACCCGAGTTTTTGCCTCCAAGACTGCCCGAGCCGCGGCCCGCTTGGCCTGCCGGTACCTATCTACTGCGTCAGGAGTCCCACCGGCCAACATAGCCCGGTAGGACTCCTTCTTCAGTCTGACGGCATCCTGTACTTCCGGTGTCCACCACCGGGTTCTAGGATTGCCGCCACGACAGGCACCGGAGACCTTGCGTCCGCAGCTTCGAGCCGCCGCGTTGACAATGGAGGCAGAGAACATGGTCCACTCGGACTCGATGTCCCCCGCCTCCCCCGGGATCCGAGAGAAGCTCTCCCGGAGGTGGGAGTTAAAGATGTCCCTGACAGAGGGCTCAGCCAGACGTTCCCAACAGACCCTCACAATCCGTTTGGGTCTGCCCGGTCTGTCCAGCCTCCTCCTCCGCCAGCGCATCCAACTCACCACCAGGTGGTGATCAGTTGACAGCTCAGCCCCTCTCTTCACCCGAGTGTCCAAGACATGCGGCCGAAGGTCAGATGAAACGACAACAAAGTCGATCATTGACCTCCGGCCTAGGGTGTCCTGGTGCCACGTGCACTGATGGACACCCTTATGCCTGAACATGGTGTTCGTGATGGACAAGCTGTGACTCGCACAGAAGTCCAACAACAAAACACCACTCGGGTTCAGATCGGGGAGGCCGTTCCTCCCAATCACGCCTCTCCAGGTATCACTGTCATTGCCCACGTGAGCGTTGAAGTCCCCCAGTAGAACAATGGAGTCCCCAGTTGGAGCACCATCAAGTACCCCTCCCAGGGACTCCAAGAAGGCCGGGTACTCCCCACTGCTGTTCGGCCCGTAGGCACAAACAACAGTGAGAGACCTATCCCCGACCCGAAGGCGCAGGGAAGCGACCCTCTCGTTCACCGGGGTGAACTCCAACACATGGCGGCTGAGCTGGGGGGCTATAACCAAGCCCACACCAGCCCGCCGCCTCTCACCATGGGCAACTCCAGAGTAGTGGAGGGTCCAGCCCCTTTCAAGGAGCTGGGTTCCAGAGCCCAAGCTATGTGTGGAGGTGAGCCCGACTATCTCTAGCCGGTATCTCTCAACCTCACGCACCAGCTCCGGCTCCTTCCCCCCCAGCGAGGTGACATTCCATGTCCCCACTGTGAGGGTTGATGTCCAGGGATTGGGTCGTCGAGGCACCCCGCCACGACTGCTACCCAGCCCACAATGCACCGGCCTGCCATGGTCCTTCCTGCGGGTGGTGGGCCTACTGGAAGGCGGACCCGCGTCGCCGTTTCGGGCTGAGCCCGGCCGGGTCCCACGGGCAAAGACCCGGCCACCAGGCGCTCGCCTACGAGCCCCGACCCCAGGCCTGGCTCCAGGGCGGGGCCCCGGTGACGCCGATCCGGGCGACGTAACGGTCCTTGGTCTTTTCTTCTTCATGGTAGGCTTTGTGAACCGCTCTTAGTCTGGCCCGTCACCCAGGACCTGTTTGCCATGGGAGTCCCTACCAGGGGCGAAAGTGCCCCCGACAACATAGCTCCTAGGATCACTCGGGCACACAAACCCCTCCACCACAGTAAGGTGGCGGTTCAAGGAGGGGCTTCAGGCTTAAAACTTGACACATAAAAAAAAAAAAAGGGAAAAAATAAGAATTCCAAGCGGAGGACCCTGCTCTGTTTTTCTCTCATCCAAGGAGTTCCTGGGCTAAAAAAGGTTGAAGACCCCTGGTCTAAAACAGTAATCAATTAAAATCTATAGTCAAAACAAAGATAAACATTGCCTGTTATCTACTGCAACCTCCCAGACTGAGAAAAGAAATACTTAAAATGAACTTTAAAAATGACCATTACCGCCCGCAACGTGTGTTCCACTCCCGCCCCTCCCGCAAAACAAGAGAAAAGTCCAGACAAATCTATCTGATTTAATGTTAACATGGTCATTGTGGAGGTTGATGGATAATTGATAGTTCATAGGCACCTGACTGAAAGTTAGATGCAAATCCTTCATTGTCATCAGCGCACAAGCCTTTTTTCGCCTTTTGCGCTGCATCAATTATGATTGAAGTTATATCAACGAGAGTAGCTGTGAGTGGCTCAAATAATACTAATAAATAACATAAAATAAACAAAGTTTACAATGAAACAAATTAATTTAACAAATGAATGGCTTGGCTATTGCATTGCTGTGGAGGGAGAGAATGCTGCTGACCGACTGCGGTCCCGTCCGTCTCTCTTCCAAAACGCGCCACAGGCATAACGTTAAAGCTTTCTTTTAAAGCCAAAATACGCTTAATATCTTACCAAGGAGAGTCCGTTTCGTTCAGCACTCCGACGTGCTTTCTCTTCAAATGCATTACCGACGTGCTCTCGTGAAAAGCAACGTCGGCTTTGCAAACCTTGCAAGTCATCTTTTTATTCACCGTATCGAGGCTAAAATGCTCCCAAACTTTTTATTTTATTTTTTTATCAAAGTTTTATTACTCGCAGCTGCTGAGACGCTGCATGTGCGACTCGACAGAGATTGTATTGAAGTGAGACGGCTCACTCCGTTGGAAAAACACGTCTGGCGACAATTGTCGACAATGGAATTAATTGTCGACAATTTCGATTATCGATTTTTGTCGACAACGTCGACGAATCGTTGCAGCCCTAGTGTGCAGGTTGCCGTGGAGATGAGCTCCCTTCAACCAAGAGAAACTAGGTTTATCATCCTTAATTTTTTAATGGTCACTTTATGTTGCAAAATTGTGGTGAGTTGGAGTAATCCATCATGTTCCAGCGCTGGGAAGACGTCACCCACAGGTAGCCTCCCCGACAGCTGGCCCATTCTACAGATGACAGATAAACCCAGAAGGTCAGAGGAAGGTTCCTGGTTTCTGCCACATCTCCGTCAGTGGTTCCGTGTTCTTGACTCAGCAGGAATTCATGTTTCCTCTTGCAAGGAGCATTTACAACACAACAACATACGAAACACGTTTTGACTGATTTCCTGCCCGACAGGAAGTGGCTAACGCTGCTCAGTCAGTTCCTCGTTCGCTGAAGTGATGCTGACTTTTCCTCCTGCAGATAGAAGACCTGGAGCGCTTGTCTGAGATGAACGGAGATTCCGTCAGCATGGCCAGAGAAGAGCTCAGAGACTCCAGCCTGCGGATCGAGAGCCTGACGGCCCAGCTGGCGGGACTGCAGAAGGAGGTGAGGGATGGATATGTCTCTGCTTTCTGCTGTGCATCATAAACGGCTGCACACGGACACTCAAACCTCACATTCGTCTCACAAAAACAACGTGTTTCTAGTGAAGCATGTTTTAGGATCTTAATCTGCACACTTTGAATCTGCATTTTATTTCCTTTTATCAGTCAACAGGACTGACTGTGATGATGTTAATTTAAAGGGGACCTAATATGCATCTAATACTTATTTTAAACAGGCATTGAATGTCTTAAAAACAAGCTTTTGATTGTTTTTGCTAAACAAATTAGAAATTCAGCCTCTGATCCATGTCTTTATCTTCCCATTCTCTAACATTCTCTTAAAATAGAAGTGCCCCGTCAAAATATAGAATCCCTTGGTAATTTATTGATTACAGGTCTGGGTCCGTGCAGGACGGCGTCTGCGATAATCAGCAGAATCTTATTGGCTCGTAGATCCACATCACACTGGACGGTTCATCTGTACAGACACTGCAGAATCTGGTTGTTTCCTCCTTCTCTGAGTTGTCAGGCTGAGGGGAGACCACTTTATATATGTTAAAGACAGAGAACACCTGTTTTTCATAATAGGTCCCCTTTAACCAGTGTTAGTGCTGGTGCGGCACCCCAGCACGTCACCGCACGTCTTCATGTTGCATCACAGAAGCGGAGATGAGAGCAGAAGTTGTGGGAGTGCAGCTGAGTGTCAAACGTAGTACGGCAGCGGGAGGGGCTTTCCTGGAACTGCTGTGAACCTGTCACTGTCACCATGGCAACCTGTTTCCCCTCCACAGCAGGGGAACGCAGCAGATGCGTGCAGGTTGTCTGTGCAGATACAGTCCAGTCAGTGGCGGCTGCTGGTCTTTTAAGGCAGGGATTAAAGTTCTCCGTCTCTAGACGGATTTCCGTCAATTCGAAAATTAGGAAAAAAAAAAGAAAAGAACAAAAAAACATTTGCACGTGCGTTATCATGTAGGCATTAAACTGGCGCTATTGTAAACCAATTAAACGAGCCAGAGCCTTGGTATTAGCCAATCAGGAACAGAGGGGGGCGTGTTGGATCGAGGGGGTAGTCTGGGGGAGCAGTCGCCCCGCCGCCGGAGGTGAGGCGTTTGGCCCGCCTCGCGGGGCCTTCGTCCAGCCGCGGTTGCGTTTCGTCGGGCGGGGGTCTTTCTGCGGGGCGTGTCCGGCGCCGCGTGGAAGGCGGGCCGGTGGGGGGGATCGGGTACGGCGGTCGGCGGCGGCGACTCTTGACGGACGCGCGCCGGGGCCTTCTCGCGGATCTCCCCAGCTGCGGCGCCCGTCGGGGACCCGTTAACGCGGCCCCCGGCGGGTCGCCTCTAGGGTTGTCACCTTTCAGAAATAGATATAAGGAACGCCTGATTTCAGCAGCGCCGGCGCCAAAAAAGGGACATCCGACAACTGCATAGAAATGTATCTATTTTATATAAAAAAAACTAAATGCTTTGATTTAAAGTGCTTTAATAGCATTGAACTTGCACGACTGTGGCATCCCCCCTGAAATAAAAACGGTCCAAATCACCCCCCTGTAAAACTGCCATCCCTCCTTTCCATCCCTTATGTCATTTCATCAATGAATGTGGTTTTACTGCTATTTTAACATTTAGAGTCATCACCAGAAAAATAACTTATTTGACAATTTTCACCTGTTTCAAGTAAATTTTCACTTGAAATAAGTAGGAAAATCTGTCAGTGGGACAATATTTATCTTCTTATTACAAGCAAAAAAATCTTGTTTTTTCTACTTATTTCAAGTGAAAATTTACTTGAAACAGGTGAAAATTGTTGTTTTTTCCAGTGATGAGTCTTGTTTTAAGTGTAATGAGATTTTTTTACTAAAATGAGACATTTTAACTAGAAATAGGACAAATATTCTTGTTAAGATTTAGAGTTTTTGCAGTGATCCATTTTACTCATTTTACTTGAAGGACAGAGTCATATTGATAAGTTCAGAAAACTGCACAATCTGGTTGTTTCCTCCTTCTCTGAGTTGGCAGGCTGAGGGGAGACCACTTTATATATGTTAAAGTAAGAAAAAACCTGGTTTTCACAATAGGTGCAGTGCATAGATGGAGGGGGAATATGAACTGGCCTGAAAATTTTTTTTCAGTCAAAAATATTTTTTTTGCTTTAATCCCTGTTTAAGGAGGGGAAGCTCATTTTCGCCTTACATCATAAATTGTGTCAGTTTATTTGTATGTGAATTCTACCCTCCGTTCCGGCTGTGAATGCTTTGCAACGGTGGAGCGGCTACAGCAGCACCCGCTGCTCTACGGGACAATAACTGTAGAGCAACAGAAGTCAGAGTCTCTGTTTAGAGATGCACCCATCAGGATTTTTAGGGCCAATCACCGATCACCAAAACCAGTATCTGCCGATCCCGATTTTGCCGATCACAGTGTGAAATCCATAAATTCGTCAATATTGTTGTCTCATGTACACAACACTGACATTGTATTATTAGGTATAAAAATTAGGAGATGAGGAAGTATCAGGCTGAGGCAATGAGCAATATTTCACCCTCTAGAGACTCAGTTATAAAGAGTAAGTGTAGTTTAAGCTTCAGCTTCCTGTGGTAATAATTATGTAAGACATGTGACCAACACAGACAACAGCAGACATGTCACTCTCTAAAAGTTGATACAAGGTGTAAACTATAAACCTGAGTTTTCCTGTGGAAAGAGGAATTACATCTTAAAATAAAAAATGAGTTATGAATTATTAAGCTTTGTGAAAGCTTTAGTGGTAGCATCTGCTGCGTGTGTGAGGAAACTCTTGTGAGTGAAGCAAAACTCTTCACACTAGGATCCACATGTCACTGGTGAAGCGACTGACACGACTGTTGTCCTGCATGAGGGTTTGGACTGTATATAGTCTGGTAAAACTCCAACAGGAGTGAAATATAGTGAAATATTTACGACGCAGCAGCGAGTACCGGGATGCAAGCTGCTAACGACACTTTTAAACCCGATGTCTTCTACAGCAGAAAGCGGCTGATGAGCGAAGCTTATGAATTCATTACCTTAGAATGTAGGTCTTTATTTTTCTTCCTGTCGTTTATAGGTCTCTGTTACGTTCAGCGGAGTTAGCGGCGTTGCTCCTGTTCTTTCTCTGCCATAGCTGCAGCCAACTTTGGAAACTCAATATACTCCTTGGTGTTAAAACCTTTCAAATGTCTTATCAGCTTCGTTGTGTTGAAATTCTTTTGTAACATTCCTCCTTGTGGTATCTCATTTGCACACACTTTGCAAACTGCAAATTTGTTGTCCTTTTCAGACATTGTAAAGCTCCCGTACCGGCGAGGCCGACGCCCCCGTAGGACAGCTCGGTCTGAGATGCGGGAACGCCCGGGCGGGCGGCGTTTGTTGTTGTAAACGTCATCAGATCGGCCGCTCTGAACTAATATTTTCCGATCTCCGATAAAAACCGATAGGGCCATTATCAGCCCAATCCCGATCAGTGGGCGATCAATGGGTGCATCTCTAACTCTGTTGCGATGAACGTCAGCAGAACCTGGCTCGTTAGCCTCCGGCATGGTTGGTGTCGTACCAATCAAAACATGCACTTAAATCGGCACTTTTGCAGTCATTGTGTCAGGTTTTGTGGTCGTATCCAAGTAATTCACCCAATCCCGAAGTCGTGAATAAAAGCATCAGCATGTATTGTTTTCTTACCCTGTGGCCATTTTTCTGCTTCAGTGATCCTACAGTCGTTCAGACTTCCCAACAGCCGCTGCGTGACTGAGTAAACCTCTGAGTTCACACACAACACGCAGCTGGACTAGGAAACCTTTTAATCCTGTTTATATGCTGTGATGATGAATTCAACACATTGTTTGTTTTTTATTTCTTTAAGTGCTTCGATGTTGGACAGTCGTATTTTTCTAGGTTTGTTTTAGTTACTTGTCTTTCTGAACCTCTGCAGACATGAGTCTTAGTCCAGCTGTTGTCATGGAGTTGATGGGTGTCAGTTCTGTGAAGGAAGTCTTCATGACTGTCATCGTCATTTTATCAACTTGTCTGTTCCTAAAAAAACAAATACAAGATTTTTATCTTGGAATATTACAAATGCCTCATGTATGATGTCACTGGTAACAATTATGGTATCTGAAATGCAGAGTCTTGGGGCCTCATTTATAAAGCTTGCGTGGCACAAAGCAGGACTTGAAAGATACGCAAGCCACCTTCTACGTAAAGGTTGGTATGGGGTAGGGCTGGGCGATTTTGGACAAAAATAAAATCCAGATTTTTTTTTTTTTTTTTTTTTTCTCTCTGAAAACCCGATTTTCGATTTCGATTTTTTTGGTAAAACTACAAAAGACAATGGAATAAATTGTTTCAAATATTTTATCTTTATTTTTAAAGAAAAATAGTAAACAAATTTCCCTATTGGGAATGAAGTGCAATTGAAAGATCCTGTAAATCCTCCTTGAGTTTAGTAAAGTGACAACATTTACAATCTCTACAAAGATGACTAGACGAGCTCTGTCTGTAATGCAGTCAGCTCTCTTTCTTTTCCAGTTATATGAAAAAGAAAAAGAACTCTATACATATATATATATATATATATATACGCCTTTGTTTTCATTTAGACTCTATTATAGGAACTACATACATAGGAATGTCCACAGCATTTCAGTGTAAACAAAGGCACATAAAGAGCACATAATTGTAGTTTGTAAGTGATTGACAGGTAGATATTTTAAATATTTTGTAAACCTGTCTTAAAATGTAATACTGGACCTCGGTTGGGCTGGTTAGACAGCGGGTGGCGGAAAATTTCCCTTATTTTTAAATCCAAAACTTGACAGGTATGTATGCCATGAGTATTCATATACAGTAATCCCTTGTTTTTGTGGGGGTTACGTTCCAAAAACAACCCGTGATAAGTGATATCCCTTTTTTTTTTTTTTTTACAATTATCATAGAAGTCTTTAAATTGCGGAGATCAGCACGGCCTCGCACGTATTCCACTGCTCTTCTGAGCCGCTGCATCCCGACTCGTGCTGTATCGTCTTTTTCTCTGTTTTTTCGAGAGAAGAACATGGTTATGGGTATTTTTTTGTCGCTCTTTTTTTTCTTCTGGGCAAAAAGATTCTTCTAAACCGACATTCATTAATTTTTTCTCCATCTTGAAGTTGGTGATTGGTATTCCGGCAGGCTGAAACAGCGCTCTGTGCCCTGCTGCCGTCAAAGACCCGCCCAGCTCTACTTCTGATTGGCTAGTGTTAGTTTGGTTGAGTGCCAGAGCTGCTTTCCTCTCATTCCATTGGTTGACGAACTCGGTTGACTCAAACTTTTTTTTTTTCTCAAAATATATATATTTTTTTTAAAGCAGTCAAACTCGCACGCCGAGAAAAAAAAACTCTGTACGCCGGAGATCCGGCACGTAGCCGGAATACTTTAAGCCCTGTGGATAAAAGGAGGTTCCGGATCCAATCAAATAGGTACCGGATCTTGTTCCGGCAGGATCCGGCACAAATTAAGCCCTGGCCGTGCAGATGTGCGTGCACACGGTTTTATAAATCAGGATTTTTTTGTGCGCACACCATTTTCGTCTTTTGAGCACACGTACACTTACTATGAATCCTACGCACTCTTTTATAAATGAGGCCCCAGGTCTCTTTGACTCTGGCATTACCGTGACTGCACCTCCCTCTGATTCTGATCTTCTCGTCTCCATCCAGACTCGTGGTTGGCGAGATCGCATTGCAGACCTGGAAGCAGCGTTGGATCAAGAGAAGGACACGGCCCGTCAGCTGCTGACAGAGAAGGACCGCGAGCTGGTGGCGATGCAGTCCAAGATGCAGGAGCAGTTGAACGAGTACGAGGTGCTGCTGGACGTCAAACTGGCCTTGGACATGGAGATCAACGCCTACCGCAAACTTCTGGAAGGAGAGGAAGAAAGGTTGTGGGGGGGTCTCTCATCAAGCGTATCCCAGCGCTGGGCCCGGCACCCGTCCCCGTGTAACGCCGGTGTTTCCTCCTCCAGGCTGAAGCTGTCTCCCAGCCCGTCCTCCCGGGTCACGGTGTCCCGAGCCTCCTCCAGCAGCCGCAGCGTCCGCACCACTCACGGGAAAAGGAAGCGCATTGATGTGGAGGAACAGGAAGCCAGCAGCTCGGTATCCATCGCTCACTCCGCCTCGGCCACGGGACCCGTCTGCATCGACGAGATCGACACCGACGGGAAGTTCATTAGCCTGGTGAACAGCGGAGACGAGGTGAGCTGCTGCAGAGCTGTTAGTGCTAGGGTTGTCCCCAGCGGGATTATTTAGCTCCCGATCCAATCACTTTAGTTTGAGTATCTGCCGATCACGATTTTTCCCGATCCGATCACTTTTTTTGGCTCCTGATACATTTCCAATACTTTTTCCCGATCAGATACATTTTGGCAATGAATAAAAAAAAAAAAGAAAAAGAAAAAAGGACTAAAACTAAATGATCCCAAGTTTCTTTTTTTGTCCATTGGAAACAACATGGACATTATTTCAACAAAGCTTATCAGCTCTGGTGACACAAAATGTAAAAATAGCAAAAATAAATACATTTAACTTCAAAAGTATGGAGGATTTTTTTGTGCCAAAATTAAATAAATAAATACATAATTAATTAAAATGGGAATGAAATATATTATTAATTAATTTAATGTAATTAATTAATTAATTAATATTAGAATTAAATATGTCATTAATTAATTAAAATACAATTCATTTTAATTAAAAAAATATGTTTATAATTTTAGCATTTAATTAATTAATTAATGACACATTTAATTAATGATTTCGTGTTGCGTGTGAATCATGAAATGTAAAACTGCATTTAATTAATTAATGACACATTTAATTAATGATTTCGTGTTGCTGCGTGTGAATCATGAAATGTCAAACTGTCAGTTTCACTCGTCAAATGGATTGTATTTTAATTAATTAATGACATATTTAATTCTGATTTTAATTAATTAATGACACATTTAATTAATTAATGATATATTTCATTCCCATTTTAATTAACTATGTATTTATTTAATTTTGGCACAAAAAATCCTCCATACAAAAGAGGTCGTTGAATGACATCCATTCAAACTCACAAACACAAGAAAATTGAAATACTTTTTGTCTTAACCTTAGTGCAACATTCTGCTGAATGAATGAATGAATGAATGAATGAATGAATGAATGAATGAATGAATGAATAGCAGCAGCTTAATGAACATGAACATTTCACAATTCAAACATGTAAACCATGTTAGTTTCGTTTACTTCGTCAGCTGGAAGTGACGTTAAATACAACGATATATAAAACGCTTTAATATATATTAAAAACATTAATAACTAGTTATGTCCCCATACTTTTTTGGTCGATACCGATGTTTTGAAAATGTCGTGATCAGACCCGATGGATCGGGACAACAGCAGTTAGAGCTCTGTTTTTGGAGGTGATGCTCATCTTACATGTTGGATGGTGTTTCTCAGGACCAAGCCATGGTGGGGTACGAGATGACGAAGACCGTTGAGGACACCACCGCCACCTACAAGTTCACCCCCAAGTTTGTCCTCAAGGCCGGGGCGAAGGTCATGGTGAGTCTGGACGCTCTCCTTTACCGAGCTGAGATCCCAGGAGAGCGGGCGGTGCCGGCTGTTCCCTGGTGCTCAGTGTGACGTTGTGTCTGCAGGTCTGGGCCACGGACGCTGGAGTGAGCTCCAAACCACCCTCGGACCTGGTGTGGAAGAACCAGCCGTCCTGGGGATCAGGAGACGACATCAGCGTGGTCCTGATGAACCCGCAGGGGGAGGTGGGCTGCTGCTCCGCCGGGCCGGGGTTGGGGGGGGGGGTGTGGAGGTCAGAGTGACGCTGACGCTGCTTGTGTTTGACAGGAGGTGGCCAAGAGAACCACCACATACAAGACGACAGAGGAAGAGGAAGAAGCAGAGGAGGAGGAGGAGGAAGAGGAGGATGATGACGACGACGGGGTGGAGCAGCAGGTGAGCCTCCCTAAAGACTGGATTATCTTCTGCAACAAATCCACGCCGAGCGTGGGCTTCAGGTTGCGGCGCGTTGAGCAGCCCAAGCTGCACGCCACGCCGTGCCTGACGTCACCGCCCACAACATGGAACTACGCTTCAAGAGGTTGCAGGTTCGCTTGGTAGCAACTAGAGATGGGCGGTATGGACTAAAAAATGTATCACAATAATTTCTGGCATTTATCCCCATAACGATTAAAATGACGATAAAAAAATACCAATTCAACTCCACCTTTGTTACTATAAATCTATCACCACATTCAGTCTTTGGAGCCAAAACACTGCTCTAAAAGATACTAAAGATTACTAAACTACACCAATTAAATTGAATTAATAAAAACCAATTAAATGAGTGTCTGTCTGTCTGTCTGTCTGTCTGTCTGCGTCAATGAAACGCAGAAACATAAATCAGATTTGCACAAAAACGTCAATTTATAGTTTTTACTGCGATATGACACATTCTTACCGTGGGGAATATTGCCCATTCCTAGTGGCAACGCGTTCCGGTTCGTGAAGCAGTTGTGAACTTTCAGCCTTTTCTTCGTGTATGTGTGATTTATTTATTTTTTGTTTGTGTTTTTTGCACGATAGTTGTCCTTATCTCTTTGATTCACTGTGACCGGAAAAGTCGGATAGACCATTCAGGAAAAGATCACACCCCCCTAGCGCTCTGGTGGGTAGGAATGGGCGATATTTTATATTATACCGTTCATGATAAACCGTCAAAACAATTCCCCACGGTAAGAATTTGTCATCTCGCTGTAAAAAGGATAAATTCCCGTTGATGATGTTTTTGTGTAACAAAAGGCGGATCTGAGAGCGAGGAGCTCGTTGTTAAACGAGGCTCCAGCTCCGTTATCTGGAACGGGTTTGGATTTAAAAAGAGACGAGGAGCAAACATCATCTATTATGTGCAGAGTCTGCAATAGCAAAGGATGGCAATACAAGTAATTTATTATATATTTTACATTATATATAACATATTATTATAACATTTATTTAGTAGCATTTAGTATCTTTTAGAGCAGTGATTTGGGGCTCCAAAGACTGAATGTGGTGATAGATTTATAGTTACAAAGGTGGAGTTGAACTGTTTTTTTTTTTTTATTGTCATTTTTATCGTTATCAGGATAAATGCCAGAAATTATCGTGATACATTTTTTAGTCCATACCGCCCATCCGTACTGGGGGGAACTGCACCGCGGAGAAGTGGAGTGACGGAGAAGTCCGAAGGTTCACGCCGGCGTCACGGGGACGGCGTGTTGGTTTAACACAGAACCTTAATCCAGCCTTAAATGAACAGTTGCAGTGTTGGAAAGGGGGATGCAAATGATCAGTTAATTCGTTATTAGCTGGCCAACCTCATCAATTGGTTAATAATTAATGGATAATTAGTGCAACATTGACTGTGTTTCCATGCAGTCAATAACCCTTTTAAAACCTGAATATTGGCAATAACCCTGTTTTGCACGGCCATGGAATGAAGGATATGAACATTTCTGTATTTGTAGACGGTATAAAGTACCGGGATAGAAGATTTACAAGAAGGTGAGAGAAAAGTTGCACAAAGCAGCATTTGTTTTGAATTTGGATACAGGAAGAAGAAGCAGAAATGACGGGAATTGTGTCATGATGTTCTCTGTGCGTCGCTGGTTTGATCCAGATATCCCAAATGATTAATTACCATGTAAACGGAATATTCCCAATGTTTCAGTAACTGGAATATTAGCAATAACCTGAATTTTGACTGCATGTAAACGTACAGTAACGTGGAATAGTTTTACTGGAAGATCTCCAGTCCTGTTCCAGTACCGTTCACAGGAACTGCCAGTCTCACACAACTAGAGACGTCAGGGCTGACGCTCAGCTGAGCTACGGCGCCCTCTAGGGGACGTTTAAACTCTTACTGACTGTGTGTGTGTGTGTGTGTGTGTGTGTGTGTGTGTGTGTGTGTGTGTGTGTGTGTGTGTGTGTGTGTGTTGCAGGGAGACCCCCATGCCTCCAGGAGGAACTGCTCCATCATGTGACGGGGCCGCGCCCCCACCGCCTCTCTGAGCCCAGCAAGTCTGCTGCCAACCACAATAGTGCTATTTTTCTACCTTTTATAGTGTTACTTACTTCAGCAACATGTTTGAGTTTGTTTGGTTTTTTTTTTTTTTTTTTCTTCTTTTTTTGGTTAAAATTTAAAACTGGCTTTTGATAGTTTTCATGTGAAGCACCAACAGAACCTGGAGGCGTTTGTTAGTGGAGCAGCTGCACGTTGAACCCAAGCTTTGGATCAAAATGACGACTTGTTTTTAACACCGATATTAAAGGAAGTTAAGTTAATGTTTTCTGTTGTTGATGGTGTATTTTAGGCCTTTTTAAAGGAGCGAGACAATGACTAGTTTAGGTCAGGGGTTGTTGAAGTCGGTTTGTTTCTCCCACAGCGTTGGCGCCGCCGCCGTCACTCTGACAAGTGACCGCCGTGGGCCTGAACGTGGAGCCGAGTGTTCGGCGGCGGTAAAACCCGTCAGAGCTCCGGTTGGTGGGACTGAAGCATCGATGATATGAGACACTACATAAATGAACTTTTATGGGAGGCAGACTGTTGAAAATGGTTTCCTTCTCCTATTTCAGGGTTGGCAGTGTCTCCTCACACAGATTTCCTCTTCGCTGACTTTGTTGAAGCGAAGTAATCCACGTGTTGATTGTAATAACTTTTTGATATTTGAAGTGTTTTAAGTTGTGTTACTCTGCATGCAGTAGCTGTCTGTTATCTTCGTAGCCCAATCATTAAAAGTCTTCTTTTACTCACATTCTTCTTTTACTCGCCTGCTTCCTTCATCAATGCTCGTGACCCCTCCATCGTTTGGGGTCCTGGGTTGGAATCAGAGGTGTCTTCAGTATTCACATTCATTACTCAGGTAGAAGTATAGATACTAGAGTATAAAAATACTCCTGTAGAAGTATCAACTCAAGTTTTTACTCAAGTAAAAGTAAAAAAGCCATTAAGGACAAAAGCCATTGAAAATGAATGCATCTTAGTATAATGTAAATATATTAAAGAACCATATATGTGTACTATTGAGCATTAACATGTTTCAGAGAGCAGCAGATATGATGACTAGTTGCCTATAAGTATTGTAATGGTGCAAAAAGTCAAACTTCATGTTCATGTTATCATTTATCCTAACCTTTATTGGAATGTACATCCAAGTTTAGTTGCAGGAATCTGAGGGAACGGATGTAAGAACAAAACTGGACAAGAACATCAGAAACAACCACAACCAAATTCACTCTATCCGGATGGAGCAATTTAACTGGATAGTTTTTATTAAAGGCAGAAATGAAATAGAGTAACGAGGCTGTTTTTAAAATGTAAGGAGTAAAAAGTACAGATAATTGGGTGAAAATGTAAGGAGTAAAAGTAAAAAGTTGTCTGAAAAATAATTACTCCAGTGAAGTATAGATAACCAAAATTTCTACTTAAGTAAGGTAACGAAGTATTTGTACTTTGTTACTTGACACCTCTGAGTCCTGGGTTGGAATTCTGAATTATGCTCTCAGTTTATTTCAGTCACTGAATACTTTTCCCTCCTCGGTTGTACCACAAGGCTCAGTGCTGGTTGTTCTCTATTCAACCAACAGATGCCAGCAGCCTTGCAAATCTCAGCCGGTCTCTCTAATATTTAATAAAAAAATTAAACAAACAAAAAGAACCTTTTGGCCAATAGCAAGTACCTCCATGATCAAGTAGCTTCTAGATCAGTTTTCACATAATCAACCTTTGTTTTTCAATGTCTTTCAGCCGTTCTGACATAATCTTGCTGCTGCTGTTCACTTGCTGTTTTTATTTTTATTTTGTTTTGCAGTTTAGTTTGTTAAAGAAATACATAACTAGTTTTGAAAAATGGGTGAGTTTTAGTTTTTGAGCAAAAACAAAGTCAGACATCAAAAACGCAAACAAAGTTAATTTGATCTGCAACTCTATTTTGTGTCCGTTTTTATTTAGTTTTCTTTTTATAAATATCTTGAGTTTTTATTTGTTACCTGGATTATTTTTTTCACATTTCAGTTTGTCTTCATTAACTGCCAGACAGATGTCCTTCACTTGCCTCGTCCTGAAATCTGTCACTTCTGAATGATCTCTGTCATGCTGCTAGTTGATTTTATGAAACTTTCCAGACTATCCAGTGACAGTTTAGTTTATTGTTTTGCAGTTTTAAAGATATACAGGAAATATCAAATATAAATACTATACTGTGCAGGAAGAGGCAAAAAAACCCAATGGGCTTATTTGAAACCTCTACCGAAGTTATTAACATTTCATGTGTTATAAAGAAAGATGAAATATTAACATACAAAAACAAAAAGTATAACTACACAAACGTGATGGTAAACTAATAATGCAATATATAGATAATAATAAAGAATAAAGACAAAAAAATAAGTGTGTGTGAGCGTGCATGGGATATTGTTTTTACAACTTGTATTGACTCCTGAGCAAATAAGACTATTAGTACAAATGATCCTGTCACTATGAGTGAAACACAAAAACAACAAAACATGGATACATGTACAACAATACGTCGGGAAAACAGTTACAAAACAGCAGTCAAGTTCCTTCAAACGTCTTTTGTAACATTTCAAAGAGGAAGAGTCTTTGCCAGGTGGGAAAAATCATTCCACAATTTAGTCCCTAAATCTCATGGAACATTGACGTCTGCAAGTGAGAAATTTAGGAGGAAGAAGATCTGAGGATTGTCCAGTTGAATAAGAATGAACCTGTGAATTTAATTTAAAGTAAGTCTGGAACTGTCCAGGAATATTCCCTTCACTTAATTTATCTTATAAATAAAAACACATATCTGAAAAATATTGATATCATAAATAGTTAGAATGTGGAGTTTGTGAAATAAAGGAGTAGATGAAGCGAGTGACTCTGATCCAGTTGAAATCCTAACA